>NW_027266532.1:0-80175 GCF_046630445.1 Rutidosis leptorrhynchoides | reverse complement strand
ATATAAAATATAAAAATAATACAAATACAAAAAATAAAAATAAAAATAAAAAATACACTAAAAAGTACAAAAAAAATAATAAAGTAATATGAGATCCACTAGTTGGTCAAATCTTTTTATTTGACCCTCTCAAATCAACCATCTATTTTTTCGATTCACTCCAATAAAAAAAATTGGGATCAAATTGCATGACGTCAAATTCGACTTCCGTATTGAAGGTGGTCTTAGAATTTGCCCATTTAAAATCGATATCGATGCAACAATGAAAAATAAAAATAAAAAATGTAAAACTGGGAAGCCCAGCTTATGGGTTTTAACTTTCTTTGAAATTGTATCTAAGCCCATATAATTTGGGAAAATTGTCAAATAGGCCCACAAAATCCCATTCCATTCTCAGAACAAACTCCAAGCTCAAACACAGATTTTGATTCTTCTTTCACGTTCAAGAGAATCTCACAAAAATCCCAACCCAAAGCTTCAGAAAATCCACAATTCTATCGCAAACCGATCAGGGAATCCTATAAGATGGCGGAGAAATTGGCTCCAGAGAAACGACACGAGTTCCTCCACAATGGTTTATCCTCTTTCCATTTTCTTTTGTTGAATGTATTGAAATCAATCGCAAGTTTTAACTTAAAGGTGTGATTTTTATCTTCTTCTTTTTTTTTCAGGCCAAAAGGTGTTTGAATGGGATCAAACTTTAGAGGAAGTCAATATGTACATAGATTTGCCTCCAAATGTTCAGTCGAAGAAGCTATTTTACTGTAAGATACAGTCTAAACATGTGGAAGTTGGAATCAAAGGCAATCCTCCTTATCTCAATGTAAAAATTTCTTCTGAATTTTTGTTTTTACTGGATTTTTCATATATTTTTGTATTTATAATTGTCTTTTTTGTTTGTCTCAGCATGATCTTACCAGCCCAGTGAAGACTGGTTCTTCATTTTGGACCATAGGTAATCTAATTAGCTTAATCGCGTTTGTTATTCTATTTCGCTTCCGAAAAAGAACGAAATTGATTTGATATGTTGAAAATGAAGAAAGTTCCAAGTGATATACAGTTTTAGGTGATCATGTATTGGAAAATTTGTTTGTAGCTTCATGTGATGGAAGTGGTATTTTGTTGGATAAATCTCGTTTTTTTGGCTGAGTTCGATGTATTTTTGTGGGACAGAGGACGATATAATGCACATAATGTTGCAAAAAAGGGATAAGGGACAGACATGGTCTTCGCCGATAGCTGGTCAGTCTCAGCTTGACCCTTACGCCACTGATCTTGAACAGAAGCGGCTTATGCTTGAGAGGTTCCAGGAGGAGGTATGTAAAAAGAGCTGCTTTACTCTTTTGGTAAAATGGTTTAACTCTTTTGCACTTATAGTTATAATAACAAAGCTTTTATTGTTGATGTGCAGAACCCTGGTTTTGATTTCTCCCAAGCTCAATTCACCGGAAACTGTCCTGATCCAAGGACCTTCATGGGTGGTATTCGCTCCGACTAACAACCTCTAGTGGTGTATGCTGAACCGATCACTTACGTTATTAACCTTTAAACTCGTGTAAATTAAACTATCAATTGTGAAAGCTCGGTTTGCTTTATTCGTTGTTCCTTTAGTCCATGCAATGATCTGTAATGAACGAGACATATGTTCTGTTCTGCTCCCTGGTTTGTTTACATATGATTTGGTATTGTAGTTTACCATTGTGCTACCTTAGTTGTCTGTCCATTGTCGACAAGTTTCAACTCTTGGCCGTGATTGGTGGCCTAGATTGTCAGTAATCCATACAAATCTTGCAAATTTGTATAAAGACGGTATTCTTTGTGCTGCAACAAAATGTTCATGCTTGAGACGAGATTGAAGTTAATAATACCGAGAGAATCGTTGTCTTTTTGCAAAACCAAGACATCAGTAATTCCATAATGAAGCCTAATAAGACATAGAGCATCAAATGCTGGCATTTTGGAATACAGAGCAGAGCAGGCAGCAATTCGCACCCCAAATTTCCCGGCAAAGCCACTTAAAGATGGGAATCCATTGTACCTGACAAGTACTGTAGTTATCTCCGGCCAACTGATTTACTCGGCAACAGAATTAGCGAAACATAAGCCTCGAGTTTGTCGAGATGAAATGTTATCAAATGATAAGTAACTTCACTCATGGAATATGCTCCCTCCGTCTCTAATGTCACATTTTCTATATAAAATACATAAAAAATATGATAATTAATTACGGACGGGAGGTAGTAGTAAATAGTATCATCAGTAAAATTGAGCAGATATAGGAAAATCGAACAATTCCTGGCATATGTAGTATCACTATTTCTGGCAGTTTGGCCAAGCGGTGCATGAAAACAAGATGCGGACGTCAACGTCGTCATGAACTTCCGTCTCCGTATTAACGTCCGTGTTTCTAAAATAATGACGAAACTTTATAACGTCCGTTTTTTACAACGGATGACGTCAGGTCCGTTTTACAAAGGATGACGTGTAAGTTGTAACGTCCGATTTTTTGTATATCTGAATTTCTGAAAGGATAAACAGAAAAGAATCAATGGCTACTGTGTTCTACAACGAATAAAGATTTTAGCTTTCTCTGCTAATACAATCCATAATCCCGACTAAGTGCTCATTGTTTGCAATGCTAATCTCCTTAATTCCATTATCTCTCCAATCTAATATCTCAATACATCAACGAGAACTTCCCTCAAAATTAACCACTCCCCATTTTCTTCATACTCGAAAATGGCGGACACTTGCTTCAACAACACGAAAAGAACATGAATCTCTTACAAAACTGACAAATACCCCAGAAATAAGTAGTGGGTACTTTACCGAAGGTAAAAAGTTGTTCGCTTGCTTCATTCAATGGACTTTACCAACCCAGTTGAGTGCACTGAAACTTACGCTTTACTACTTCAAAAATGCAAAAAGAGTAAGGATTTGGTACTGGGTTTACAAATTCATGCTCTTTTAATTGTTTATGGAGTTGAGTTATGTGCTTTTCTTGGTAGCCAAGTGTTAGAATTGTATGCCAAATCCGAGCGTGTGGATGAGGCTCGCAAGGTGTTTGAGAAATTGTGTGAGAGGAATGTTTTTAGTTGGACTTCTATGATGGAAATGTATAATGGGTTGGGTCAGTATGAAGAAATAATCAATTTGTTTTATCTGATGGTGGAGGAAGGTGTTAGGCCTGATCATTTGGTGTTTCCAAAGGTGTTCAAAGCATGTTCGAAGTTGCAAAACTATGGAGCGGGAAAAATGTTTATGATTACATGTTGAGTATTGGCTTTGAAGGGAATGCTTTCGTGAAAACTTCTTATCTTGACATGTTTGTAAAATGTGGTAGAATTGATGTAGCTGAACAGCTGTTTCAGGAGATGGAGAGTAGAGGTGTTTTCATGTGGAATACTATGATTTCAGGTTATGCGTCGAGAGGAATGTTTGAGAAGGTTTTGAAATGTATCGAGGATATGAAAGCAGAAGGTATAATGCCTGATCAAGTAACATGGAATTCCATTATTGCTGGGTATGCTCAACACGGACGGTTTGAGGAGGCTTCCAAGTACTTTGTCGAAATTGGGAATTCAAATGGTTTCAAGCCGAACGTCATCTCTTGGAGTGCTTTGATTTCCGGGCACGAACAAAATGGTCGGTTTCCTGAAGCACTGAACTTGTTTAGGCAAATGGTGATCCATGGAGTGAAACCGAATTCAATAACCATTGCAAGTGTCATCTCAGCCTGCATGAATTTAACTCTGGTTCGCCATGGCAAAGAAGTTCATGGGTATTGTGTAAAAACAGATCAGTTGGTTTTTGACTTGCTGGTGGAGAATTCATTGGTTGGCTTCTATTCTAAGTGTCGGTCCTCACATATCGCATATCGAATATTTAATAGAATGAAACAGAAGGATTTAATATCATGGAATGCAATATTAGCTGGATGTGCTCTGACAGGTAGCCGTGAGGAAGCCATGAAACTTCTCGATGAAATGGAGTTGCAGGGAGTGGAAACCGACATCATCACTTGGAATGGACTCATCACCGGCTGTTCCCAAAATGGAGATGGAGCAACAGCTCTTGAATTCTTTTGTAAAATGCTAGAGGCAGGAGTTCGCCCAAACTCAACTACAATATCGGGGGCTCTTTCGGCCTGTGCTCAAGTTAAAGATTTAAAGATCGGTAAGGAAATTCACTGTTATGCTCTACGACACCAAATTGAGCTATCAACAGGCGTCGGAAGTGCTCTACTTTCAATGTACTCTGCCTGTGATTCATTGGAAGTCGGATATTCTGTATTCAATGAACTCTCCGAACGAGATGTCGTTACATGGAATGCAATTATAGCTGCCTGTGCACAAAATGGACAGGCACTTACGGCTTTGAGCTTGTTAAGAGACATGGTAATTAGTACTAATCTTGAACCAGACACAGTAACCATGGTTTCAGTTCTTCCTGCATGCTCAAGATTGGCTGCTCTAACCCAAGGAAAAGAAATTCACCAATTCATCGTAAAGCGTGGGCTTAATACTAGTAACTTTGTCCAGAATGCTGTTATCGACATGTATGGACGGTGCGGGGCAATCCATGACTGTCGGAAAATTTTCGGTTTGATGCCCAACAGAGATATTGTCTCTTGGAACGTGATGATATCGGCTTACGGGATGCACGGGTTAGGGATGGATGCCATGAACCTTTTCGAACAAATGAAAAATATTGGAGTGAGGCCAAACCATGTAACGTTCACAAATCTCTTAACTGCGTGTAGTCATGCAGGATTAGTTCAAGAAGGTTGGAAGTATTTTGAGGCGATGAAAAGCGATTACTCCATGGAACCAGAAATTAATCAATATTGTTGTATGGTTGATTTGATGGCTCGAGCTGGCCAGCTAGACGAAGCTCTAGAAATTATAAAGAATATGCCTTGTGAGCCTAATGCTGCTGTATGGGGATCGTTACTGGGTGGCTGTAGGATTCATTGTAACCCTAAACTGGCTGAATATGCTGCAAAACAGGTTTTCGAGCTCGAGCCGGAAAGTTCAGGGAATTATATACTTTTAGCTAATATTTACTCTGCAGCTGGGAGATGGGAGGATGTTGCTAAAATCCGCTGCTTGATGAGAAATCGAGAAGTTATCAAATCGCCGGCTTGCAGCTGGATTGAGGTAAATAGAAAAGTTTATAGCTTTCTCGTTGGAGACAGTACACAACCACTGATGGATGAGGTATTGTTGAAGTTGGAAAGCTTAATTTCCGAGATAAAGAAGATAGGTTATGTCCCTGATACGAAATATGTTCTGCAAAATGTGGAAGAACATGACAAGGAATTCAGTCTATGTGGACATAGCGAGAAGTTAGCGTTAGCGTTCGGTTTGATAAGTACTTCGGCCGGAACTCCTTTGAGAATAATCAAGAACTTGAGGGTTTGTGGTGATTGCCACTCTGCTATAAAATATATATCAAAGATTGAAAAGAGAGAGATTTCTATGAGGGATGGTTATAGGTTCCATCACTTTGTAGATGGTGTATGCTCTTGTGGGGATTACTGGTAGAATTAACAAAATGAATATTGTACAGAAACAAAGAGAAGCTGTATGTAGATTGTGAACATGTTGTAAATATACACATGGACATGTTATTCATCTTAATTTAGAAATATAATCATATTAAAACTATATCAAGCTTTTCAGATTTAAATTCTTCTGAATCCATTTCATGATATTTTGCCAACTTTTATATTTTAATACATCATCAAATTTTAGCTAAATATTAGTATATCCAATATATGTATTTATGGATAAATTAAAAGAACCAACACACTTCAGAAGTCCCTGTGTTAAAAAACAATGGTTCAAGGGTCCTGTTGTTGTTAGCATTGTGGTTCGGAGGTCCCTATGTTCGTGTGCCGTGGTGGAGATATGGTGGACGGGGAGATATCATAGGAGTAAAACCTTTATTCCTGCCATGTGTCTCAGCTTGATCGATCCTCATTGAACTTGAGTAAAGTTAATAAGACAGCTGCCACGTCAATTTTCCGTCTGTCGCATCAGGCTAAATAAAGGGCAAACGAATAAAGGGACCACAAAACCAGAGTTTTACAAATACAGGGGTCTACGAACCGATTTTGGACACAGATTCTTCTAACGTAGGTTTGATGATTACAGGGACTTATGTATCCCAAATAAATATTACGAGCCTTCGATCTCATTCATTAATGAAGTTGGTGTGGGCCGTGGGGGGCACTAAAATGTATTTTATCTTAACATTAATATAATCCAATATTTTTTTTATTTCTTTTTGATAATTAATTAATATAGCCTATCGTCAAAAAAATAATAATTTAATTAATATAGTCCATTTAAAGTTTTGATAGGAAAAGATGCTTAGACTTTAGGGGACAAACGTCAACAGATTTTGCATCTTATTCAAGGACTAAAATGGAATATGCCTCCATAGTGCTTTTTCACCTCACCCATTCCATTCATCAACCACTTTGATATTCGGATAACTACATCAAGGGCTCTTAAACTATGGTTCCATCAACGATTGGGTCCCCGAACTATCAAACGCCACACACACACAACTCAAACTATGGTCCTTTGAGCTTCTGGGTCCATTCCGGTTAAGTCATAACATGTGCTTTAACGGCTTCGTTAAAGAGCGGTAGTCGGTAGATACGCGTTTATCCAGCTGGCGAGGGTGCCCCGAGTGATATTTGATAGTTTGTGGACCCCAAGCGTTGGTCCGATCATAGTTCAAGGATCCATGTGAAATTATCTCAAATATATATCAACTTTTTTTTGAGGTTAATTCATTAAGAATTTAATTTTGTACATCATTTACTATATAACTTTATGAATAGCTTCATTTATTTATTTTTGAAGGTTGGATAGCTTGATGTTGAAAGTATTATTTTCCATAGAAGAAATGTCCTTGTCCCATTTACCATTTTAATTTTTAAATTATTAACCTGAAAAATAGCTTCATTGGATTTACAATATTTTTTTAAATTTTTTTTGATAATGATTTACAATATTTTCTCCAATTTGTAAATATAGCTTGCATTAGTTGTTCTCGTTGAGAGTTCCTATATTCATGGAGCTTTTTCCTATTATGGGATGAAAAAAATAATAATTGTCAAGTTTGTAAAAATTCTAAATTTAAAAAGAAAAACATGGACTTCTTCATTACCAAATAATAATACCCCTACATTTTTTTCTGCTTCCCCTTGACCACTCTTTAAAAAGTAAATTAGAACTAATTAGTTTTAACAAAAATTTAAATTTCTTCATAGAAATTTGATGTCAAAGAAAAAGAAAAATTGAGAATTTTATAGATAAGTGAGGTGACCCCACAATTTTTTAATTCATCATCATCTTCTTCTTCTTCTTCATTAGACCTCTCTCTCAATAATACTAATATACTGGTTTTGTCTTTTTGGGTGCAAAGATTGGTTGTTGGTATTGGAACCACCTTATTAAATTAAAGTGTGTTTTCAATACCAACTCCCAAAAGATCTGTATTAAAAAAGGATTGAAACTTTAACACAGAGAAGAGATTTTTAGGATATGGGTCTCTGCATCTAGACTTTTGAAGTTGTTATCTTTGAGATTTCCAGGTGTCAGTGAAAACCCATATCAGATCTTTAAAGCTCTCCACAAAAAAAAAACCCCATTACCACACTTTGTTCATTCATCTTAAAGATTTGATTTTGTTTTTGTTTTGTAGTGTTGAGAAAGTTTGTTGTTTGAAAAGATTGTACAAACACCGTACATCCTTCATTTATGTTCTGATATACACTAAAGAAGGAAGGTGGAGGCCCACTGCTAGGGTTTGGTGGGCTTCTACAAACCAATCAGAAAAAGGAAAAAAAAAAAAAACCCTTAATTTATCTTTTGTTTTGATTTTATGATTTTATGTTTATAAGGTGTTTGTGTTATTGAAGATCACATATTGTTGCCATTGTTTGAAGGTGGTGGGGGGAGTTGAGGATTGTGTGAGATGATGAGAGGATAAGAGAAAAGAAAGAAGACAATTTGAGGTTGTACTCTTTTATGAACCATTGCTTTTATTTTTCCCACAATTGGGATTTTTGTTTTTTCTTTTCTTTTAACTAAAAAAAGGAAAAACAAAAATTTAAACTTGTCCACAAATCAAGAAAAAAAAATCCTTCTTTTCTGTGATGCTACTTTACTTGTTCTTCACTTGTGTTCCATTCCTCTTCTTTTTCAATCCACTCTCTCTTATAACTCTCCCACAATGGACAAATAGTTTGAGCTTCTTGTCTCTCTCCTTCTGGAAATCATTATCATCATCAGCTCATTTCATAAGCAGCAACATAGATTTTTCCTTTTGTAGCTTGAGTACTAGAATTCCAATTCCCTCTAGAATGTCTCTGAAGAAGAGAACGTATTGTTATCTTCGAAAGTAGAACACTTTGAGGAGAATGGTCAGTTATCCATTCTAGACATACCTGATTTGGCCTTAGAATGTATTCTTGAGAGGCTGCCTCCTTCAGGATTGTGTAGCATGGCTGGTGTTTGTAGCTCTTTAAGAGAGAAATGTACTAGTGATCATTTATGGGAAAAGCATATAAAGCAGAAATGGGTAGAGTTATTGGTCATGCTGCTTATAGAGGCTGGCATCGCCACGTTAAGGATTCTGGCAATGATGACAAACCAGGCAAGCACAGTGGGTTATTGAGACTGATCTCTCTAGTTCGAACATTTTCTTGGATTAGATCAAGGATTGATGATAATAACTTCAGCAAGCAGAGCTCTTTGCCGGTTGATTCAATCATGGGTTGGTATATTGCTCTTGAGACTGGCAAGTTTTGGTTCCCTGCCCAAGTCTATAACCGGGAGGTAGTATGCTTTACTATTGAATTCCCTTTTTTGGTTCTGTTTTTGTCCAATTGTAAATTATTTCTTCCTGTTATGCAGAATGGGCATGTTGGTTTCATGCTGTCATGTTATGATGCTGAGGTCAGTTATGACTCTCGAACCGATACTTTTCAGGCCAGGTAATTTGGAAAGATGGTACCTTTAACTTTCCCTGTTATGTATAATAGTATTGTCACCCCTCAAGACAAAGAAAGACATATTATTGATCAAGTATTTTGTTAGATATTGATTAGGAAATGAATTTAAGGCATATTTGGATTGAAAATTTCTTCATTTTTTCTGAATTTCAGGTATCCACCCCATGGAAGGAGAGCAATTGCTGTAGAAAACTGTGTGCCATGGGAAAGGCTAAGAGCACCACCTGTTGAAACTTCACCCCACGATCTTCATATCTCTGATTGTTTGAATGAGTTAAAACCTGGTGATCACATTGAGATCCAGTGGAGAAGAAACAAAGAATTCCCTTATGGTTCGTTCCTGATTGAACTTTTTCCTAACTTAATTTATCGGAGTATGCCTAAGTGAGCTAATTAATGTCACCAATACTAAGAAATAGGTTACCTTTTTCAGTGGCATAGTTTACATTCGTATTTTATGCCATTCTTTGCAGGTTGGTGGTATGGTGTTGTTGGTCACCTTGAATCATGTGATGGGAATGAACATTACTGTCGTTGTCATAATAGTGGTGAGTTATATTCATCTCTTCTAATTATTCTGCATGATTGCTAGATGGAACAAAAGAAAATAGAATTTGGAATCTTAATATAATGGGATGCTTTGCTTGCTCTTGTTTATCAATGATGGACAATATTCTAGATTTTTCCCCTTGATGCTTCAAAAATACCAAAAAGGTTTCGGTCAAACCACGATTTACTTCTTGCTGTCAGCATGCTTTTCCTTCAAATATCTATACTACTCTTCAATAAAATAACGAAATAATGTGTAAAAGGTGTAAACATCATCATTTCACAAGGGATTTTAGTCTTTCATAGTAATCAAAGAAGGGATTGATTGCGATGTTATGAAATGCCTGGAGGGTAAACGTAGAAAATGGCAAACTCAGATGCAATATGGTCACTTAACTGACATAAAACCTACTGAAGAGTGAAGACATGTTTGCTTAACTTAGGGAAAGTATGAGAAATAATGATTGAGGAACTAATGATGCAGTATACATTTGTGATAAGTTTTAATTATCTTTGAAAGCAACAATTACCTCTTTTGAATTGTGGATGAGAAGAATGTCAAGTTTACTTTCAAAGTTGAGTCCCCATCTTGGACAACTTATCTATCTAGAATCCATAATTTTCCATATTATGGCTGTATGGGTCATCTCTTTTGCCACTTAACGGGTCCCCTAGACAAATCACTGTCATGTGCCACGATATCTACCAACATCATCATAACTTGTGTATCAGTGGAATGTTTATGACCAACCACATTGAAAGAAAAAATCCAAATGGTTTTAACAAGTCTGTTGGATTCCTTTTCTCTGTGTGGGGCTATTCTGAATGTCATATTTCCAATTTATTCTGTCCTGTCTGCAACCATGATAAGTTCTAATGCATTAAAGCTTATGACAATGGCACGTCAAAGTAACCCACTAGTCCTGTTACATCACTTGAAAGTTAATATCGTCTTGGCATGGCTAGCTATGATCAAAAGAAAGATAAACGTGAAGAAATAGGTTTAAAGATAGGAAACTTCTCCTAAAGATATTCTTTAGTTAATGATTCATTCATCTATCACTGTTGACAAAGAAGTAATGTATATGCTAACCAGGGTCGAAATTCTTAATGGCCATACTGTGTGTATTCATCTGAGTTTTGTTTGTATGAGTATTCACAGACACGGTGATGTTGGAATTTAATCAGTACACCCATGGTTCACGATGGAGACTTATGACCATAGACAGGAAAGAACACAGAGAGGAAGGAAATGAGGCAGATGGTTTTTATGGCGGAATCAGAAAGCTTAAGAGTGAAGGGAGATTTCTATCTGGAAGAGACTTTGGCCAACTGAAGTCTTGGAATAAACCATTTTTCGTGGATGAATGAATGATTTCATTTCACAGCAATTCTTTGGATTGCTCGCCGCTTACTGATTCCGGACGTTGCAAGAATATTATTGTAGGGGTCGCTTAGTTGTCTTAATTTCCCGTTTTGATTTTTTGGATGGAGCTAGATTCGATCTGCAGGAAAGCCGTTCGTTAAATCCCTATCCATGTAAAAAAAATGTACTACACCATGTACGATTCCACTATAATTGAAATTTTAGTTCTTGATTTTCAATCAAGGAAATCCCTTAATTTGTTCATGTAACAATGCTTTCTGGAAATCCCGAAAATTGTTTGTTCACATTCGACATTAGATTGCAACGTAATCCAAACACCCGACATTGTTTGTATGGGCTGGTGAGTTGTATTGCCAAACAAAGCTTTCGCTAGCCTTAGTTACAAGTTTTCTTTTTTTGGTTCCTTTTTCATTTCTCTAGAATAATCCAGTTTCTTGACGGAGAAGTTATGTGGGATAAGAATCTGGAATACAGAAAATGCGGACGTTGACAGCACTAGCGATCTAAAGTGCGGGCATTCTTGAAAATGCAGACGTTGGCGTCATCAACCTTCGAAAATGGCGGACGTGATGTCATGATTTACAAATTGCCAGACGTCGCATCTGACAGACTTCCAGAATCATCTTCTCCACAAATTCTGGTTTAACTCTACACTATTTTAGGCTCATATAATGCAACTTTGTGTGAAATTCATATTTCTTTGTCAGCAAGCAATTATTTTCTTTACGAAGGTGAGAAAAACGACATTTAACTCCGGGACACAACATTTTAAGTGAAAAACAGAACACCAAACCCAATTCATTAAGCTTCCCACATAATAGTGTCCACAATAAGTACAACCTAAGATAAGAGAGTTCACTTGTTTTCTTATTTTGAGCTGCCTTTTGGAGTCTACCCTACACAAAAAAAGAACTCATTCCTAGATGACACGTTCTGAATCCCTGCAACTAATATCGAAATTAATTAGACAAGAGAGCTTCTTAGCTTATAGATGTCTATAGGAACAAACTTTTACTTTTGATAACAGAGGTATGAACAATCAATAGGAAAGTTTAGGTAAGGGAAATTGCAAATGCAATGCCCGGACGAAACAAGTCAAGAAATCATGGCTGCATATACTAATGATGGGAATTTAGTCAGATGTACCTATTTGCAAGCCCCATAATATTTAGATGAATCACGCGTCTTGGCTTTGTTCCGGTTCATTCGCCCTCACAATGTAAACCTACCAGGACAAGTTTCAATATTATTCTTCCCCTAAAGTTTCCTCACCAAAGAAGTATGACAATTGGCAAAGTCATGGCTTTTTAAAAAGAGCAGTATATAAATAAATACCTTAAGCCTGGTTGGTCCGATAACTTGGAAAACAACAGCATCCCCATCTGCCAAATCATGAGCAACCGCAAAAGCCTTCCAGCCGCCGCTAAGGCCGGTTTTCCGGGCCAAATAATTAGCTTCGGATTCATCACCATCTTCATCAACCAAGGTCACATAGCCATCGTGCTTTGGGAGGCTCGTTCTACAGAAATTGACTGAAAGGCCCTGTTCGTTTCTCATCATTTTCAAACTTCAGTCATCGCCACAAAATACATATCATGAAAAGTAGTCAACTTTGCTGATAAGCAAAGTTCAACTAGTCACTGATATAGCTACTAGAACTAAGAAATCATAAGGCAAAGGAGCACTTTACACTTGCCAAAATCCAACATGCAATATGCTAGCTGGATCGTCGGAACATCAAGTACCCCTTTCCATCTGAAAACTTAGAAAGTTAAGTAGCTATATGCAAATTTGATCAAAGTTTGGTTACACTACAATAAAAATGACTAAAGCTCAGCCTATTAGTACTAAAGAACCACTAAAATTCTTTTCTTAAATAACAAAAAACTAGATTGAACACACAATGAGAATGTCACTAGCCAAACACTAAATGAATACAATAGTAAGAAAGGGGAATGCACAATCAACTTTAGTAAATTTATTTACCAGCCAAAATCCACCAGAAACATGAGATTGAAGCATTGATTTAACAAGAGTAGGGAAACCAGCTGGTTCCAATTCTGACTCTAACTTTTCTGCTCTCTCCATTGCATCCGCTCTAGCCTCATCGGATGCATACAACCGATTCGACAAATCCCTTGTTGATCTTCCACTAGAAACCCTTCAAAACACACAACATTTAAATAAATACTACTCCCTACATTAGGCAGAAAATTGCGATAAAGGAACAAACTTTTTACAAATATCTGGTTTTTGATATACTACTACCTTCTAGTTCTAGGTTCAATTTTGACGATTTCTTTATAATCGGGTGAAGGGTTATTCGCAATACGACCAGACCTCCTGACCTCCACCACTTGTTTCTGAACTGTAGCATTACGAGGCTTCACCTTTTTCATCTGTCCAAACCAAAATACAAATAAAAATCAGTTTTTTTTATTTTTTTATTTTATAAATTCCTAATACAATCTACCTATATTTCCAAAATCCACTCCTTCAGGAACCGAAAGTCATAACCATTTGGCCACGCCTGGTTGGCAAAATGAGTTTTTTTAATTTCATTTAATTTTTGTGTGTTTCGGGGAAGGAAGATGATCTTACGAGAGATGTCTTAGGGGAAGAGTTACGGAGAGCAAGTGAGAGTAATGGAAGATTAAGAGCTTCCATCCTCTTCTTGTTCTCTTCCACTCTCTTCCGGCGAAACTCCTCGTATGAACATGACTTTGAAGCTACCATTTTGACTTTGAGAGAGTCTCTACAAGGAAAATTGGATTCGAAAAATAAAAGGTGGACAAATTTTTTTAAATAAAATTTGAGGTTAACCCATATGGCCTACCCGGGAATCAGGCTATTTAAATGGCATTAATTAATGATTAATTGGGCTTTAATCATGTTAGGAATTCATTTTTTCGGACAGATACGTCCAAATTAATTTTTTGAAAAATAAATTCTCAAACATGCCATTCATATCTTCCTATTAGAGTTCGAGACTATCCATGTATCGCACATTTTGACAGAGTCTCTACAAGGAAAATTGGTTCGCACAGAATAGACGTCATGATTAACCAATAGCCATATTATACGATTCTTTCTTTCCCGAGTTACAGGCTTGTTGACAACTCAAAACGCAGCCGTTTTTGGATCTTCACATTTGCTTTGGGCGGCAATGCATTTTGGGCCTTGTTATGGCCTATTGATAATTTGTTTAGTGAGTCTTCTTCCTCAGCTGTCTGCTATAAAACGGGCTTGAAAAATGTCTAGAGTATGTACTCACAAGTCAATTGTAGGTTCCGCTTAAATAGTTATTTTTGAAAATTATTTTTCCTATATCTTTTATTTTTTTAATTTTAGAAAATTAAAAAAATAAAAAAGTATGGGAGAGTTACTTTTAAAAAATAAAATCGTTTCAATAGTCAAAAGTTAAAAAAATAAAAAAGTATGAGAGAGTTACTTTTTAAAAATAATCGTTTCAATAGGTGAAACAAATTAAGCCATAATCAAATAAATTTTATCCGTCGATGTAACTTTTTTTTTTCTTTCGAGAGTTTCGATGTAACAAATATCATTTCTTGTAAAAGAAAGTAAAGGAAAAAATAATGATCAATTCCTTGTAAAATAAAATAAATGAAAGAATACATCATGCCCATAATCAAAAGGGTCTTAAATAATTTCCTCACATACCAACTAATCATATACTTTAGTTGTGGAGTGCTTATTTGTGCTCTCAGACACAAATAAAAATTCAAAAAAAGAAAAGAAAAATAATTTATGATACAAATATATGACCCGAAAAAAACCCAAAAATCGAAGGGGGAGAAACAAAAAAAAAAAATTGATTTTTGGTTAATTTTTTCACTTCACATATTTCATCCCAGCATGTCCTCCCATGCAAAGGAGAGCTTAAGTTGCTTATATTGACTGAGGGCCATTTGATGATGATCTGATTTTTCATCCTCTTCTTTGATTTGGGTCAATTTGACTGTAAATCGGTTCAACTTTTTCGAACCGGTTCTGATTTGACCTTTTTGCTTGTTATTCTCGTAAATAATCTTTAGCAAAAACTTTTTGATTTTACTACTTCCACTACGTTTCTTATTACTTCCACCGTGGGCCCCACATCCAATTTCAATATTATCACCGCTCTTCTCCAATCCGCCGCCGCCACCACCGCCACCCATCAATATTGTAGTTGGTTTCATCCATTTTGACTTCGTTGACTTTTCTTGACCGACTTTGACTAGCCTCGTCCTTCGACAATATACAACGCCACGTGGCTCGCTCAACTTCAATAATGGGCCTGAGTGTTCCTCTTTCGTTGGGGCCATTTCGTTATTGGGCTTTTCGATCAAGTCTTCGTTGACTTGACTTTTGGAAGAAGTAGTTCTGTAATAAGATCGTAAAGGAAACATTGACCGAGTCCGTCGATGTGTTTTCTTCTTTTTATCCTCTTGGACTGTTTCTTTAAGGCTTCCATGAAAGGGTCATAATTGTCATTCCACAAATTCTGACGCATGAACGGAAACTTAAACACCGACGTCGGAGATCTCGGACTTCCGACAAAGTGAAGACACGGAGGTGGTTTGACCTGTATCTTTTCGAGCTCCACGTCAGCGAATGACATGGCAGGTAGTGACTCTCCACGTGGCCTCTGCCTATACCCATTCCAAGCCTTTACAAAACTCTCATTCTCTTGATCAGACGAAGAATTGTCATTCTCTTTACGCTTAATTGTGTCGAATTCGAGCGGATCGTCTTCGAAACCCCAACTGATCTCGTCGGAATTCGACTCCTCTTCGTCCGATGATTTTAGAGGTCTTTCTCGGATTTGAATTTCCTTTGGCGACGGAGGTGCACTGTGATGGAAGAAAACTTTTTCGTGCTTTCTTGGGCTTGAAGGTACACTCATGTAGCCACAATTGTCAATCGTGACGTGAAGAGGAGATAGTGCCATTTTTTAAAAGTAGAAGATGATATATACGATCGATCAATTCCTGAAAACAAATGCGAAATAGAGATTAGCCTCAGTTAATTGAAATTAAGGAAAATTTATTAATGATCTTATAAAATAACTAATTAATTTTAATCACTTATATAGGAAATATTTCGTACTCGACAAATATTTAATTAATATGCCTAATATTGGATGTGTTTTGGATCTCAATGATCCGAAGACTAATGATTTGTCTTTATGTAATCAAATAAAACACATTGGATTACATATAAGATGACAATCTAGCTCCAAGATGCTTGACATTGTAATGTTCTCCAATTAATTAATTAATTAATTACCTCATTAAAGAAAGAAAGAAAAAAATTGATGAATGAATAAACTTTTAAAATTCAACGAATATGACACACACCTACATATGTCGCGATTTGTCTCGAATTATCAAATAATTTGAGACGATGTTATTTGATTTATGTCACCACCATCAAATATTATGGCGGATGATTCTAATATATATATGAATTTTGGGGAGGCCACACCTCGAAAACTTAATTTATGAGGTTGGACAATGAGGTTGGACAATCCCAAAGTTCATATATAAGTCCTACTCTGAACTTTTATGTCTTTTGCTATGTGAAATCAAAGATACCATAGAATTGCAATTAAGCTTGTAATAATCCTAAAACGTGAAAAAGAAAGGCTCGAAAACCTTCTACAAGAAAATAATTTCTGGTTTTTTCTTTGTCCTCCAAAGAAGATAATGAAAAGGGAGATTTTATTCTAGATGACGATTAAAAATTAACTCCTATTAATATATTTTTTCTTTACCCTATTTATTTAAGTAGATAGAAACCAATGAATTAACTGATTAACAACCTCAAAACAGTCTTCAAATAAATAACGATGGATAATTTCCAAAATAGTAATTTGCTTATTTAAGTATGTTACTAATTATTTTTAGTTTTCCAACTATTTATAAATCGTAAAATTAATTTCCATCAATCCAATTCACGTTTGCATGCATGATGATCTATCAACGTACACAATAGTATATATATGGCACAAGTTTGGCCCTTGATTATTTTTCTTGATAGAATTTTAGACCATTAATTAATTAACAGAAAATGTTTAACTGTATTTCAAGAAATTCTCGAATACACATTATGTATCATGTCATAATTTATACATACAAATAAAAACTTGATATGTATAATTTTGGGATGCATAATAGATTTAATTATATTTATAAATTTTATAAAGAAATTGTAAACCTTGATACGACGGATGAATTTGATGTTTTATTTCACACGAATTCCAAATATTATACAAATCAAATTTTGATATGTAGGTGTATTAATGTTGACGTATATGTACACAGGAATTTCTCCCGTATTTCACCATAAAAAATAATTCCCAAATCAATCCTCTGAAATCTGATCCGGTGGGCCTTTGTATCATATGGGGCCTTTTGACAATGGTGGGCCTTGTAGATTTTTATGAGCATTTTTTTTTCGTTTTTTAACTTCAGATTGTATAGTAGTATTAAAAAAATATCGGGTCGGGTCATCATATACTCGGATCCTCTTCATCTTTGATTTGCTATAGTACTCTTTTGCTTTGCTGTTCGTTTATTGAGAGAGAGAGAGAGAGGAAATTCTTTTAACTAAACAAAAAAAAAAAAAGAGAGAGAATGGTACATCTCTGATTTGATTTGATTTCAGACTAACATTTGCTTCGCCAATCATCTTCAATCTGATCTAGAGCTACTCTGATTCAATTTTCAACGCTTCGATCTATTGACTCACGCTCAATTGGTCGATCGGATTCGAAGCTTGAAGCAGAAGAAACAATTCCCTGTTTGTTCGGCGATTTCTCTATTCTCAGGTAATTTTCGTTGTGTTTGATCACCTATAGTAGCAGGCTAGATACGCGTTTTGTGAATTTTGAAGGCTCCGATTAATTTCGTGTAAGAGTTATAGGGCTGATTTTTTACCAGTGAATTCTCATAACTATTTGTTATACCTTCTTATTATTCTGATAGATGTATTGGTGCTTATGCTTAAGTTTAGTTGTGATTTATTGTTTCACTTAATTGCTTGAGTTGTTAGGTCGTATTAGAAGACTTGGGCAGCTTATCCTAGGGTATTAAGCTTATCTCAGCTGTTCTTTTGGATTTCTGAAGCATAAGAAAAATATGATTAAGATACATATTTTACCTGTCTTCGTTGTTGTTTTATTGTCCTTTTTGAGAATTTGTTTGGATAAGTTTTAAAGTTTCATATATAGGATCTGAAGATGATGTCTGAGCTGTTTTCAAGTCGTGTAGTATATTCTAGGCACGTTCTGAAGTCTGAACTATGATTTATGATTGTGTATCCATTTTCTTTAGGATCTGTCTCATTCATAGAGTTTTTCTATTGTCAGGTTTGTATATGGGAGTGTAGCCATCATCACAAGCTGATTAAGTGGACAATAGAAAAATCATGGGGACTGAAAATCCTGGTCGTCCAAGTTTTCCAGCAAGACCTCCACCAATGACGCCTTTTGCATCATCAGGTCCAGTGATTGGATCAGGGGGGTCTGCTTTCAGACCTACCCCACCTCCTCCTGGCCAGAATCCTTTACCGTCCCCATCAATTGGACCTCAGATGGGATCTGGCACGCCTGCTTTTAGACCCAGCCCACCTGCCAGGTTCAACGATCCGTCAGTCTCTGCTCCTCCTACTGCATATGCTCCGCCAGCAACTGGACCTTACCAACGTTTTCAAACACCGCAATTTCCACCACCTGCTCAAGTCGCACCTGGACATGGACCACCCTTGCAAGCTCCCGGGGGCTCGCCGCCTAGCTCTTATCGTCCACAGACTCAAGTCTCCTCATTGCCTATGGGAACTCCCCCTCAAAGCGTAAATTTTGTTCAACCTGCTGGCAGTGTTCCTAGACCAAACTTTCAGCTGCCTTTTGCTCATGCTGATTCTTCTTATCCTGGTCCCAGAGCTAATATGCAGCCGCCGTTGCCTGGATATGTAACTAACCAGCCTAATCCTATGACACAAGCTCCTACTATGGCTTCTTCTTTTCTTTCTCAACCAGGAGGTTTTTCACCTGCTCCACCAACATCATCGCCTCCTTTTCCAGCTCAGCCAGGAAGTTTATACCCACCTTCTTCTGCAGCTCCCATGGGTGCTTATTCTAGGGACCAAATGCAATATCCAGGGTCTGCACCTCCATTAGCTGGCATTCAAGGGTTGGCGGAGGAGTTTAGCTCGCTTTCTCTTTCCTCTCTTCCTGGATCAATTGAACCAGGTCTTGATCTTAAGGCATTGCCACGGCCATTGGATGGTGATGTGGAGCCAAAGTCATTTGCTGAGATGTATCCTCTGAACTGTAGTCCTAGATTTTTGCGGCTCACTACTAGCGCTATACCCAACTCCCAATCTTTGGCGTCTAGGTGGCATTTGCCCCTTGGAGCAGTTGTTTGTCCTCTTGCGGAAGCTACAGATGGGGTTGGTATATTTCACTTTTCAAAATCTATTAATATATGTATATGGCTATTTTAGTGCTAGACTCATTTGCTTCTATCTGTTTTGAATATTCTTTTTTCAGGATGAAGTGCCAATAGTCAATTTTGCTGGTGGCATTGTTCGTTGTAGAAGGTGTCGGACATACGTGAATCCATATGTGACCTTTACAGATGCTGGAAGGAAATGGCGTTGCAATATCTGCTCTTTACTTAATGATGGTAAGGCTCGGAACTGAAAAATATTATGCTGTTTTGAGGTGTTTGAAAGCTTCATGCTTGCAATAAGTTGTATCTTCAAAGTGAAATTTGACAGGTGATGTATTGGGATTTTCATTTAATTCAGCAATGGAGAGATATTAATATTTGTAACACTATTATTTTCAGTTCCTGGTGAATATTTCGCACATTTAGATGCCACTGGCAGAAGAATAGATTTAGATCAGCGGCCTGAGCTTTCAAAGGGCAGTGTGGAATTTGTTGCTCCAACTGAGTACATGGTGCGGCCGCCGATGCCCCCACTATACTTTTTCCTTATTGATGTTTCAATGAATGCAGGAAGGAGCGGTATGATAGAGGTAAATATTTCTGGCTGACATTACATTGTAACTGATCTACCTTTTCTCAAGGCATGCCCTGTTGATTTTCCGTTAATGTGAAAAATTTGTAATGAAAAAGTAGGTGACGGGTTTACAATGTAGCCCTTTTCTTTTTTGTGCTCTGCTCCAAAGAATGTTGCTTGTCACGTTTAAAGCTTAGATGTTCACGTTAGTGACGTATTTGTTGTATTTTAGAGCTTTTTGTGAAAAGAAAGACTAGACTTTTCTCACCTTGTTCTGGTAAACTGAGATCTCTGAGCATACTTGTATAGATAGTAGCGTTTAGGTGGTAAAGAGGTGCATTTTAAAGGAGAGAAGAACAAATAAAAGGACGACTTGACACATGGCATCCTTTTTTGCAGGTTGTGGCCCAAACTATTAGGTCGTGTCTTGATGAACTTCCAGGCTACCCCAGAACACAGATTGGGTTTATTACATATGACAGCACAATTCATTTTTACAATATGAAGGCAAGTGCCTTTTTTTTGTTTATGTGGGAACTTTTCTCCCCTTGTATCATCAAATGTGTTAATAATAACGCAAGTCACAATTCTGCTTTTGCACGTACAGTCCTCGTTAACACAGCCTCAAATGATGGTGGTTTCGGATCTGGATGACATGTTTCTTCCATTGCCTGATGATCTCCTTGTCAACTTGTCTGAATCAAAAAGTGTGGTGGAAACATTCCTTGATAGTTTGCCTTCCATGTTCCAAGACAATGTGAATCTAGAATCTGCCTTTGGCCCTGCTCTTAAAGCCGCGTTCATGGTTATGGTGTGTCTCTTTTCTAATGCCATGAAACAGTCATTTTTGAATTTATTCCCCTATTACAGAGAAACGTAGAATTTTCGGATCATATTTTGACTTCTTTGTTTATCTTCTGTTCGTCCATGCAGAGCCAACTAGGTGGAAAGTTGCTGATTTTCCAGAATACTATGCCATCTCTTGGTGTTGGACGCCTAAAATTACGTGGAGACGATCTTCGTGTTTATGGAACCGATAAAGAACATGCATTAAGAATAGCAGAAGATCCATTCTACAAACAAATGGCTGCTGATTTCACCAAATACCAGATTGCAGTGGATGTATTTGCATTTAGCGACAAATACATTGATATAGCCTCCCTAGGTATATATAATTAGGTCTTCGTGTGGTGATTTGTGCTTCTAGTTGTTGGTGCTTACATTTGTATGGTTTTGTTTAGGAACACTTGCCAAATATACTGGAGGTCAGGTGTATTACTATCCAGGCTTCCAATCAGCTATTCATGGACAGAAGTTGAAGCATGAATTATCTAGAGATCTTACCAGAGAAACTGCCTGGGAAGCTGTCATGCGCGTTAGATGCGGGAAAGGTCAGCCTTTGCCTGTTTCGCTAAAGCAGTCTTTGTCATCATATGCACCAGCTAGTCTGCGTACATGATTTTTTTAGGGGTATGCTGATTTTATTTTTTGTCTGTTACACCCAGGAATCCGGTTTACAACTTATCACGGGAACTTTATGCTAAGGTCCACAGATTTGCTAGCACTTCCAGCTACGGACTGTGATAAAGCATATGCAATGCAGTTATCACTTGAAGAGACGTTATTGACGACTCAGACAGTGTACTTCCAAGTTGCTTTGCTGTATCCTTTGAATGAAAAAATTTCAGTACCAATGCATTTCTCTTCGTGCATATCTGAATTTTGTCCAGAATTGTGTTGGTATGTCATATTTCCTTGTGACAAGGAAATTAATTTAGCCATTTAAATGTTATAATGTGCCGTCTTCCCTGGGTGAATATCCGGTGAATATCCAATTCACTTTTCCATTTAGTTTCTATCAGACTTATGTTTCTTTTCCTGATGGGTTTTTTCATTGATTTCTCTATGCAAGATTTTGTTTTCTCCCCCATAGAAAATATATTTTCTATGTTTTCTCCAATATGTAGCTGACAGAATACATTTTTTCCCCCAAACTCCGTTTTTCCTCTCTTTATCTTCTAGTATGAGGTTTGCTACTTTTACTTTGAAGTTTTAAAAATATTGTTACCTGAGAAATTCTGGGACGGAAAAGAATACAACTGTGGATGAAATTTCCTTAACAGCAAAAAGATACACCGCATCTTGTGGAGAGAGGCGGATTAGAATACATACAGCAGCAGCTCCAACAGTTGCAGATCTAGGGGAGATGTACCGTCAAGCTGACACTGGTGCAATTGTTTCTTTATTTTCTAGGCTAGGTAAGTACCAAACAGTACGTTCATTTCTACTTGTGGATTTTGATTTCTCACATTTAGTTATCATGTTATTATGTTTTAATTGATTCAAATGTTGGCAGCAATTGAGAAAACATTAACCACTAAGCTGGAAGATGCTCGAAATTCTGTACTTCTAAGAATTGTAAAAGCTCTGAGAGAATATCGTAATCTCTATGCCGTTCAGCATCGCTTGGGATCTAGAATGATATATCCAGAGACTCTGAAATTTCTGCCTTTGTACGGATTAGCCCTTTGTAGATCAACCCCTCTTCGAGGAGGGTATGCTGATGCTCAACTTGATGATCGATGTGCAGCTGGTTTTACCATGATGGCGTTATCTGTTAAAAAAATGTTGAAACTTTTATATCCCAATTTGGTTAGACTAGACGAGTATATTTCAAAGGTAAAAACTACATACCATTCTGTTGGATCATTCCATGGAAATGATAGTGGCTAAAGCTTTTGATCTTATCCTTTCTGATATATGCAGCCTTCTTCGCAAGCTAATGAATTCGAAGACGTTGTGAAGAGGTTACCATTGATGGCAGAGAGCTTGGATTCTAGAGGCCTGTATATTTATGATGATGGTTTCCGCTTTGTTCTATGGTTTGGTAGAATGCTCGATCCTGAGTTATCTAAGAGTCTTCTTGGACCAGACTTTGCAGCTGAGTTATCAAGGGTATGCTTCCTCGTTTTACAGTATGCTTCTTCTATTAGTATAAAATGTCCTTGAGTTGCTAAAATCTTATACTACCTCCATATCATAATACCAAGGATTGTTAGAACATATATTCATGGCTTTTGTTAAGTTTGAGGAAAAAGTAAAATGTTCTAACCTACCAATTGCTCTCTATCCATTTTACCCACAATGTTTTAACTCTGAAGGAACTTAAAAAATCCTTGAAATGTTGTTCTTTTTTCTGGTGCTTTCTGATTGACCGTGTGAATCTGTGTTCCTAATCAGGTAATACTTGGTGAGTATGACAATGAAAAGTCGAGAAAGCTAATGAAGATACTCGAGAAATTTAGAGAAAGAGACCCATCATATTATCAACTTTGTCATCTTGTAAGACAAGGTGAACAACCACGAGAGGGCTTCTTTCTTCTTGCCAACCTTGTTGAGGACCAGATTGGGGGTACAACTGGTTATGTTGACTGGCTTCTACAAATTCACCGACAAGTTCAGCAAAATACTTAAATCACAGGTTCTAGCATGGATGCCTTTCTTTTTTTTTTTTTTTTTTTTGTCGTGGATCTTTGGCTTGATAAATCATAATGAAGCTAGATATTAAGCATGTCCGTGGTACATAAACATTCCTTGTTTTGATTCTGCAGGGTGAACTTCATTTCTTATGATAGGCGCACGAGGGAAGGGAATTATAGTGACTGTGTTTTGATTCTCAGTATTCAGCCAGGTGTGGTCATGCAAAGTCATTGAAGGTCGACTACTTTATATGATAAAGCACATTTGTTGGTTCATTACAAGGTTCAAATAAATATGGACACATGTATTTTAGCGAACTCATTGTATTTGTCCCTTCATTTCATATTGAAAAGCTTAAGACCGATCAATTTTGTATGTGATAGCTTTTTGGCCAACAGATTTTGCTTCTTTTTTTAATTTTTCTTGTGTACCAATTTTTATTTTATTTTTTAATTTTTTATTTGGGATATAGTAGTGTTATTTTGAAGTTCCGTGGATGAATGATCTGTCAACTTTGAATCATAGTAAAGAAATTTCAAGGCAAAAGTCGTAGTTAATTTGATTTATCAATGAATGCATCGAGGCATGATTAAGAATTCACAATTCCACGAATTCATCGAAATTATTAGGCAAAAAATAGGAATAAATGATGTAATTATCCTATATTTTGCCCGGTCGATGAATTAGCAAGTTCGGTTATCATTTCTGTTTATGGGAAGCCTGCAAGATTTCGCAACTCGGGCGAGTCAGCTCACTGAGTCGACTTTTTTTCATTATGCCAGATTATGTTCAATGTTTTGACTTAATTAATTTAATCCTAATGGAGTGAGAGTGAGAGTGAGACAATGCTTCAAAAAACAGTGCAAGAAGAAGAGCTTTTTATTGGCAGAGAGGGCATTTCTCAGGACAGAAGCACATGAATTAATTTGAGTGTAGTACAAATATATTATGCAAGTAAACTACACCATCAATCTTTCTAAGAAACACAACCAAAAACTCATTCAATCCATTTGGGAATGCATAATCTATCTACCACGGATTTTGACACTAAGAGTCCAGTTAATCTTTCCCTCAGGCAAAGGGAGGGACCTTGGCAAGCGCAATGGTACCTCAAACTCCCCGAAAGTTGACAATGGTGTAGGAAGATGCACGTTCTCTGGTTCAATGCTCACACACAGCTGCCTTGCCACCTGCCAAATATCAAATGCTTCATTAGCCAAAGTCCACATCTCAACAAGAAATGTGTGGAAACAACTTCTTAAACAACATTATACCTCAGCCACAAGCTCTTCTTTTGTGACAGGAGAATACAACGCTATGGGATCATCTTCCGTAGCACGAGCCCGGAATTTTTTCTTATCAATCTGCCTCCTCAAAACCTAATAACAAAAACATGTTTTGTAGTTGCATGTAAGAGGAAACCTAATAAGGACAAACAGCTAGGAGGAGATCAAAGTAACATAATTAGACAACCAGAAGTGTAAGTTATCAAGATAGTCTACAAACCAGTCGGGCATTCTCTAAGCGTATTGCTGCCTTCTCATATTCTTTTGTGCTGTCCTCAGTAGTTTTCTTAACTACCTTAATCTCTTCTTCCTCAGGTTGATAAATCTGATCAAGTTACATAATAGGACTAGCATTAATAAGCTTCCTGTGAGCTTCAGAAACCATCCCTATAGTCTGATACTAACTAAACGAGCAAAGTTTGCTAATAGTCGATTTAATTCACAAAGACAAATAACACATATCTCAAAACAAAAAATCAATTGATAACGTAATTTATCAGAAAGTGCAAAAGAAGAAGCAGGGAAGAACCTTGCGTTGTTCCTTGATAAGATATGCATATTTGTCGATGTTTGGAACAGCAAGCAGCTTTGGCATCAAGTGGTTCCGAAAATATCCAGGAGCAACTCTCACTGTCTCTCCAGCTTTACCAAGCTTTTCAATGTTCTGAATCCATATAAACAAACCACTTGCTTATATACGACTAAATCGAAACCGATAATTACATCACTAGCGTCGGGAAATTAGTATGGAACAATATAGCTTTTTACAATCTGCTTACCGTGGTCAGAATAATTTCCAGCTTCCTGTATCTGATTCCTTGAGATGCATATAATAATGGGTTGATAATACGATCCGAAGAGCTTACTTTCGCGTCCTTCACAATATGCCTAATTGCATTTCTTCCATGTTGAAGTAATGCCATCCAGCTGTTCGACAAAATGTCGAAGTGAAAAAAAAAATGTGGCACATGTCAATAAAGTTCTCAACATTAACACATTACCCAGAACAAGCATTCAGAATTAAGAAAGAGACGTACCGAGATTGGAGAGTCGGCCTTTTTCTGCGGCGGAGGACGGTGGCGATCGGCTATTGAAGAAGAAAGGGTTTAAGACGATTTTGATTGATCCTAGTCGTCCAGAGAGAAATGAACAATACCAAGATGGAGCTCAATGGGCCTTATTTCACTATTGGGCCGGTCTAAGCTTCGGTTCATAATCCTAAATAAGATTATTGACTCGAATCAAATCTTGAACCGGTCGTTCAATTAGCTCGAACTCTAGTTAATTGTGGTTTGCGTCGATTTTTATTTGTCTGCGAGCAAAATGAAAAGAGAAGAGGAAGAAGAAGAAATAGTGTGCTTAGAATCGTTCTTCCTCAATGACGAGTAAGTCACTTTCAAGCTCAAAGGATTGTCTTTTATTCGTAATTAGTAAGTTTAAACATTTGGGGTTCCATTTTTTTTGCAGTTATCGATTGACCAAATTCACTTTTGGGTCTCATGTTCTTGAGCTCTACTGTCTTCAATCTGCTTCAAGTAAGTAACTTTTCATCTTAATGTTGCTGTTATTGTTTTTGTTTCACTTCAATCTGTTTGATTATTTCAAAGCTGCATACTTACTGACGATTTGCAAAAAAAAAAAAAAACAGCTGATTTTGATTTGACAGGGCAATTAGTATGGCCTGGTGCAATGCTTTTGAATGAATATCTTTCGAGAAATGCTCAGATGCTTAAAGGGTGTTCCGTTATTGAGTTAGGCTCTGGAGTTGGTATGTGATCATCTTTGAACACAATTTATCTAAAATATGGCCATTTGTATTGACAGTATAGTTTCTGAATAAAGTATCTCAAAAGAAGCTTTTAAGAACTTTCACGCAAGAGGTGTTAAGAAGTGCAATCAAAAAGTTTAGAATTTGAATAGTTTTCACTTCGTTGTTGTTATTATAGTCAGCTGTTGGAAGCTGAATCTTCAAAGAACTTGCTCGCAAGAGATGTTAAGAAGTGCAATAAAAAAGTTTAGAATTCGAACAATTCTCACTTCATTGTTGTTATTATAGTCGGCTGTTGGAAGCTAAAGCTTCAAAGAACTTACTCGCAGGAGATGTTAAAAGTGCAATCAAAAAGTTAAAAACTTGAACGTTTTCACTTCGTTGTTGTTATTATAGTCGGCTGTTGGAGGCTTAAATTGAGAGGGTTTATGCTCCAGCTGATGTTCAAGGATAATTTTATCTGCTAGTGAAAGCTATTTGAAAAATTACATTATCAGAATCATATTTGACTTGAAAGACTTACTGCTGGCATCTTTGCTTATATATAACTGATTTCTGTATTTTGAAATATAGGTATTACGGGGGTCCTTTGCAGCAGATTTTGCCGTCAAGTTGTGTTAACTGACCATAGTGACGAAGTACTCAAGGCAAGGTCTCCAGAAAAACTTATGTGCTGGGAACGCCAACAAATGTTATTTTTCTCTTTCGATAATTTTAAAGTTTGACTATCTATCTTGTTTATATATTTTCAGATATTGAAGAAAAATATAGACCTACATGCAACTTCCGATTATACTGGTGAGGAAAATATAATTGGTTGAAAGAAAAATTTGTGATGATGATGTCTTTTTAACATCTCGTCTGCAGAATTAGCTGCGGAGAAGCTAGAGTGGGGAAATACTGATCAGATTAACCAAATTTCAAAAAAGTACCCTGATGGTTTCGATCTAGTCCTTGGAGCTGATATTTATATCCTTCAAAAAACATTATTACTTGAACCATGTTATAAGAATATGCAAAATTTAGATTGTAAACATTGCTGGTGTTGTGGTTCATACAATCTATGCTCTATAATCTTAAAATGCTCGGATTGTCGACTGCTATCATCAGAGCGTGCATTTCGTCAAATCGTTTTTTAAATTTTTTGATAATAAATCATTTTTTTTTTGTTAATGCTATATTTTGGTAAGATGCCGAATCCGTGCTTCCTATCCCTATGTTTTTTTAAATCAATTCTTTCTACGGAAAATGTCCTTGACAATAATTAAGCTTCCAACAGGCAAGTGTTCCTTTGCTTTTTGATACTGTAGAACAACTCCTCCGAGGGCAAGGAAAACGAAAATTCATTCTTGGTTATGTATCAAGAGCTAAGGTGTAAGTGTTTTCTCGCATATTTCGTTTGGTTTACAGAAGTTTTATCAAGATTAATCATACATATTTCGTTTCGTTTGATTGTGATGTGTTTAATTAATTAAATTTGAAAGAAATTTAAAACAGTAGCTGGTAGGATCTTCCTCTGGTTTTTTTCTTTTTTTCTATTAACAAGTCCTTTTTTCTTGCTTTTGCAGCATGGATGCGTTGGTTCTTAATGAAGCTGCTCGACACGGAATGCTGATAAATGAAGTAGACGGGACCCGATCAGTTGTCGGAAATCTTGAAGGAGTTATATACGAGATCAACCTCAACTAGCAAATTCTAAATCCAATGTACAACATCAGTATTGCATCGGTCTGCTTTTATTATCGTTGAGGACCAAAAGGAGATGGTAGTGACTCTTATATTTTGTAAACCCAGAGTTTTGGTCTGCTTTTTACTGTTATATATAATATCGGATGCTGCTTAAAAGGTCTTTTTCGTCAAAGCAACTTTTACTTGAAAGATAGCTGTGTGAATGAGGGCAAATCCGTCCATCTCTGTATAAGTAGTTCACACGCTAGTAATTTTTGGCGTGTACATAGACATGTCCGAAATAAAAATTTACAATGAATGATAAAATACAAAAAGATCCCTGAGTTTTGACGTATATAATTATTTTTCCTCTCGTATTTAGAAGTGGTAAGGATCCCCCGAAGTTCTTCTCAAACCTACACTTTTTCCCTAGCCGTTAAGTTTGTTAAACAGACGTTACTAATATGCTGATGTCATGTATGGCAACGCAGCATCTTTCGTAAATGGCAAAAATAACCTTCGTTTGAATATCAAGAATGGTTAGTTAATTTAAAATAAAATTACAACTTACAATCTAATGAGATTTCCAAGAGAGTTAAGAATGAAAGCAAATGAAGCTTCTTCAATCTACATGAGAATCAATCACAGAGAAGACGCTATCGAGTACACGAGAAGCTTTCTTTCTCCATTGATTTGTTGTAATCATGATACCCTAAATAGGAGCATTCAAAGCAAATTTAACTAAGATTCTTCGTCTTCTGAGGAATTCTCAGTTGGGAGCTTAAGGCCTTTTCCATACGCAGCAATTAGTAGAGCCTCCGCTCTTCCTGCATATATAACAAATATAACTATATAAGAAGCTAAAGAGGATTCATCCGTTGAACTAAAAAAGATGTTCGTTTTTTCGTTCCTTCTTAAATGTGCTAGGTAACTACTACCATGGTCCTTTTTCCTCTTCAGTTGGGAATCCAATGATGGAAATAACATCGATGCAAGCCTCCGATTATCATCCTGTCAATAACACCAAAATGCTATTCTAAGATTTTACAGAAGAAATGAAACATAAACTTATAAGCAGACACACAACACAACATACTCCGTATAAAATAAAAGGGACAACCTTTGTGCAGCTTCGTCCTGAGAGTTTAAACTCATTCTTCCAGGTGAAGGATGGCACCGGAACAACAGTGAACCCTGACGCAACTAATATCCCTATCCATATTCCATAGTTGAATCCTCCACTCCACCATCCCTTGAATTAAAGAATAGCAAATGATCTTTGGTTCCCAATTTATTGGAGAATCAAGCAAAAAAATCTGTCTAAGAGAGTGAAATCACGAACCTGTTTCCCATCTTTTGGAAATGGGATTGATTGTTCTAAATAAACTGTAGTTCCTGGAATAATAATTAAAAAATTGGGGGAAAAATAAAAAAATTCAGATAAAAGATATTATAGGAGATGACCAAGGATGTAGTATTATTTATGTTCATAAGTACATTCAACTCACGAGAAAAGATACATATCAGAGGCTAAAACCACACTTGACATTTCATATTATAGCTGTTGCACAGTAACACACATAGATAGATAAATTGTGAAAGGGGAGAGAGAGAGAAATATGAGAATACCGATCGGAGCATTTATAGTTCGGATAAGCTGCACAATAGACTTGGCATCTAATCGTTTTCGAACACTTTTTCCGACCAGCATTCGCAAGTAAGGCGAGTCGAATACCTGTTGAGATATTAAAACGACAACAATTAGCTTTGGCCTCTCAAGTGAAATGAAGAATTACCTACTATCACCAGTTTAGGTAAACAAGGTAAAATCCTGATCAAGCAAGAGCTAGACCGATGCAACCAGTAGCTTAAAACTCATTTCGAACCCCATTTACATGACCAAAACTCTTTCCCAAATGATAAAAAATCGTAACAGAAATGGAATTACAAACATTATAACTCGAGCTACAATGAAATAAAGCTTATACTTCCTTTCTAAACTTAACCAACAGCTAAAAAAACAAACTTTCCCTCAAAATTCTGAACCTTGCAAACTTAAAAAGTAGCTTAGTTAGGCCACTACAAAGACAACATTCTCATATCCACAGCCAAAAACCAAAACTAAAAGGCGACCGAAATTTACCTGAGCAGAGCAAGAACAGCCAGAGTCATCAGGTCTCAACACCGCCAAGGCACCAGAAACATCCGGGTCAATACCCAAAACCCAGTCCGAACCCGCATTGTTCGAACTCGGGTCAGTCTCGCTCCCTTCCTCTTTCTGGGGCAAAGGGTAAGAGAGAGATTCCAACCATTTCTCTTTGAAAACACCAGCATCAGCTACCGTAATCTTAACTTTAACCCTTGTCGAAACACGAGACTTTTTGGGCCGTGTAACGATTTCGTCGCTAATACTGTTAATAGTAGTAGCAGTAGTAGTACAAAGGAGCTTGAAATTGGAGGAAGTGAAGAACGATGAAAGGGTTTTGGGTTTAAGCTTGGAAATGAACACTGAGTTCATAAAAATGGTTTTTTGATAGAATTGTTGTGGTGGGTGTTGTGCATAGAGGGTTTCCATGAAAAATTTCAGTGTGAAAAAGAAGAGGGAGACAAAGAGTTACAGAATAATTGATGTTTATGTATGCCTTTCGGCTTTCACTCGGCCAATTTCATTTCCCTTTCCTTTGGAATTTTTAATTACATAGCCTAGTTAATTTCACTGTATATATATATACCCAAGATTTTTTAGAATTTACAGGAAAAAATTTAATCTTTTGGTACAAATCAATTGTCCGAAAATTGGTAGCTTATATAGTACTCCCTCTATCTTCTTCGAATAGATATCTTTTTAAAATATTTTTTCCGTATCAAATTAAATGTTAATATAAATATAATTTTTTTATCACAAATATAAATTTTGACAAATTTAAAAAACATTAATTATGTTTTTTTATTATACCCTCATCATCTTCATCTTCATATCTCCATATACTATTCCTCACAAACTTCACTATCTTCACCCACATATCCATTATGAAGATTTTTTAGTTTATACAATCATAATTATATTAAAAAATGAACTAAAAAATATATTTTATTGATTTATATGAAATTCTCTAAATTAACATCTAATTTAATTTTGGATGGAAGGAGTAACAACTATTCAAAGCTGAAAATAGTACTTCATTCATTTCAAAAAAGGGAGCATATAGCTATTAGTTCCATTCCAACCAGAAACACATAATTTGGAGTCAGAATAACTTTCTCAAAGAACATGTCATGTGTTTGATTCAAATTTGTTACACCAACTCAAAACCAACAAGGTAGAACTACAATAGTCTTTGTTACATTAACATAAAAATCAAAGCTCAAGTCCTGTCTGACGATAAGATTTGATTGGTAATGATTCAATGTAGCAGCTTTCGGAGCTGAACTACAGATTTGATATAATAACAATTGCTAGTCCCGGTCAGCATCTTCTATTTCTTCGTCCTCAGGTACACCACGAAGATAGAGAACATTGTTGCATCTGCATAGAATATTCACCAAACCAGATATGAAGTCAGTCCGACCAAACAGGATTTAGATACTAAAATTTCTTCAAAACTGTACCGAGTACCCATACATAGCATGTAGTTAAGCCGAACATGGCAATGCCTTAAATAAAACCAATTATTACTTTCATAAGATTTTTGTTTTCTGCTTTTAAGTCTCCATTTCTCCCTCCTAACACCTGAGCAGGAGATCCACTCAAACATTGCATATAATCTCTAGCAGCAGAATCTCATGAATCATGACCAACAGCTTTTAAAAAAAGTTGATAAAAAAAGTTATGGGGTTCGAAGCATAAGCACTAAGAAGAAGCCGTATCTTAAAGCAGTGGTTAGTGTGGGAGTATAAAGCAGACTCCATTCTGAAATGACAAGCTAACAACAGCATCGGTAACCCTAAAGAACAACATACCTCTACCTAATTTTTCTCAGTATGCTTATAAACGATCAAAAGGGTATCTAGAGTCTCACTACAAGTCTCACTACAGAGTTTCTGAGCATTTACAGTGTTCCTAACACAAAGTTCGTGTTTTGAAACGAGAAAAGAAATCTAGTACAGAAGAAAAAAACATTTAGCAAGGATTAAGGAGTCTCAAATTTTGAGAAACAAACCTGATCAGAATTTCACCCAGATTTCCTGTGAATTGCCCATCAATATACTCTTCGGCATTACCCAGCTGCATATGCAATTCCGAAATGTTAGCAAACCAAATGTACAATCAAAGAGGCTCAAACAGACACGAAAACTATCTATCGCGCCTAGCCTGCTCAAGTTTCAAGATACGAGCATATGTCCCTAGTTAAAACAATACATAGCAGTAGGGTCGGCTCACTGACCATAAGAAAATAAGTAAAAGATGATTCAGCTCAAACATATTGGTATGGAGCCACTACAAATACAAATACACGAAATAAAGTACTACAATATTAATTAAGTAAAAGAGAAACAAAGGGTTTACCTGCAGATTCATGTAGGAATCCACCGAAGCAAGAAAACCTGAGTGAGTGCAAAGCGACCAAAATCAAGCTCAAGATAATTCCCAAATCCCAACAATATATGACCAAATAATTTTATAAAATCAGCAAATCCCAAATCCATCCATTAGTATAAAGAAGGGGAAACCCCAAAACAGAAAACCTCACCTTTGTATTCCATTCCCCATTTGAGCTTCACGATGACAGTTTTTCCGGTCAAATTGTTCAGAAACGGTTTAGGGTTAACTGGTATGGTCTGCGATAATTTCAAACAAAACAAAAATTCAAAAATCAAGCGAAATACATATACCCATTTGCTTCATCAAAGAAAAGAAACAACAACATAAACAACATATATGGAAAAACTAAGAAACAAATCGAAAATTTAAACACATATGAGCAAAGTACTCACCGCCATTGGAGTCTGAGAGCAAATAGAGCTATCGAACTGCGAACCGTTCTAAATAGCCGGTTTAATATCTTTATTACACTCATCATCCCTTAACTCTGAATTTTATACCATTTGGATCCCTATACTTAAAAGAGGCACGAACGGATCCGTGAAACTTCAGTCCCTGTGTCAGCTAAGTCCTTGCCATGATCCGAGCCCACTTACCCATTTTAATATATAAGAATAGGAAAAAAAAAAATAGTTAAGAAATTGATTGGTAATCAAATTATTATGTTAGAAAAAAGTAATCGGTATTTATTAAAAATAATTGTGTTTAAATTAAAAATCTCTATATTATCTATAAAATGATTGAAAATAAAAGATATCCATATCGTCTATAAGAAATCAGTGGGAGTGATCAGGATACTACAATTTTGAAAACCCTATTTTTATAGATATTTACCGCTAGGAAGCCACTGTCTGACCCAAAAAGCCGTCCAAAACAAAGCTACGTAACACTCAAGAAAGAAAACCGGCAGATTTTGATAGATTTTTTACCGATAAGTCGACTATTTAATTCTCGGTATCACCGAAAACCGGCGTAACGTTCAAGAAATAAAGATGGAAGAATCTGCTTTAACCTTGAAGTCCTCTGATTTGGATGATTACGTGAAAGACAAAGGCTTTCCCGTCGTTTACTTTTACGATCCCTTGTATGTATTTTCGGAATCTTATCCCTCACGTTTAGATGGGAGCTTGTTCTGTTTATACTGATTAACGTTCCTGGTTTTTGCTTTAGGTGTGACCATTGTGAGGAGGAGTCGACTCCATGGGTATTATCTTAATTTCAATCATTTTCGTACACTCTAAAATGTGTTAAGACCATTTTTAGTTTGATTGATATTCTGCAGTTTGAGAGGTTAGCACAGTTGTCCAATGGGGAGTTTTTTCTGGCGACAGTAAATGCACGCGTAGAAAAAGGCCTTAAAGCTCGATTTGGCATGTTTGGCTGCCCCACAATCTATATTTTCATGGATGGAGGTAAAAGGGTATGGGAATTCAAAGGTCCCAGAGCTACATATCGATTTTTGGAGTGTGTTCGCAGAATACGTTACACTTTCCCCTGTCAAGTTTCAATTGATGAACCGCTCCCTGTGGATATCAATGAGACTAAGATTGTAAGTATTTCATGAATGTAACATTTCGTTTTATGTTTATAATTTTATCCGGGTGTTTTAAATTTTAGGTCGGTTATTTTCCTAAATTCGATGGAGAAGCGTATGACTGTTTCCTCAAAGTCGCTGGAAAATTTCAGTCGGAATTTGATTTCCTTGCTAAAGTGTCATCATCTAGTCCTGTTGTTTCTGTTTACGACAATGACAACAAAGTGAAGGGATCTTTTGACAAGGTGTCCATATTTCTCAAAGTGGAATCAACATCTTTAATAGTTAAACAGTGACTTAAGTTTGTGCTTTTGCAGGAGTTCGATGTTAATGTCCTAGTTGAATTTGTTGAAAATTTTACCACACCTGTAATGTACGAGCATGATTCACGACTTGCAGGCAAATTTTTTCACAGTGAGGTTGAAAATGATAAGGTAATTCACAAACTAATCTCTAGTTTCCTTATATGCTGATTTGATTTTATGGATCAGAATAATCGTCTTGGACATTTCTGGGTCGTACATAAAGAAAGCATAATGCGATGCAAACGAAGATGTATATGATTATTTTAAATTACATTTCAACTTTAAATTAGTCTTCTAATAAATTTCAATTAAAATTGGTAGGCTATGTTGTTCCTCAACGATGACGATGATAGTAAAAATTTCAAATCAGAATATTGGAAGTTTGCTACGAGAAACCAAAGAAAAGGCATCAACATAAACTTTATGTTAGGGTACATTGAGACTAGCAAGAATGCATTTAAGGTTCGTATCTATTTTTCTGTCTCGTTGTTATTGGTGAAAGGAGCAAAATAAATTTTCCATTCTAATGACGACTTGTTTCTTTTCTTTTTCAGTATTTCCAACTTCATAAGAGGCGAGGGCCTTTCATTGTCATCAAGAAACTCATGGGCGAAATATATGTGAGTTAAAATTTGGAGAAATCTAAGTACGTTAAAAAATGGATGAGAGAGTTCAAGGTGATACGATGCATACGCCCACTTATTTGTTTATGATTAACTCTTTTTGTCAAGATTTTTTATTTTGCTTCTTATGTTCTCCAATTTGATCATGTGTTTACTATTATTGGAAAATGTGCAGGCTGGCAAAGTAGAAAAATATGAGCCACAATTGAACCTTGTCGAACACGTGAAGAAGGTTATTCCTCATACCTTTCAGAAGAAGGTTATGGACGCTGGGAATGGTGTGTATAATGTGTCATTTTCTTGTTGTCGATCATATACTGTCATGACAAAATAAATTTTTGATCTTCTGATTAACATAGATTCTGAATTCTGATACAGTTCCTTTAATATGCATGTTTGAATATTTGGAATGCCTCTGGATTTTTTAATCTAATAGATGGCACCCATTAATGAAAATTTATTGTTATTCAGCTTATAATCCCATAAATAATAAATCTTGATGCCTATGAAGGGCCTAAATGATGTTGTGACATTGTATCCTGTCTATAGAATTAAGCTCTTTAGAGTTCTTTTGATTTTTAATGGACAGTGTATTTTTACTCTTTAACTTTATGCTAAATTTTTATTTTTATATTATCATATAATTAGCATATCAATTTTACTGTGATCATAAATAAAAAAGTAAAAAAAATGCAGACTGATATGTACTCTTTGATTGTTTCCGTTAATATAAGGCTTATAATATGCTGATATTTTCCATGTTTTGCTCAGTTTTTCTGTTGTTGGGCCCTTGGTGTGATTGTGGTCATTGCAAATTTGTGGCTGAAACACTCAATGCAGTTGCGAATGAGGTTAAACAGAATAGGACTGACATTGTAATTGCCAAGTTGGTACGTCTCTATTTTCTCGAAATTGTTGTTATTTCTTGGGAATTCTTATTTAGATTGCTATTATATGTAATTGAAATATATGCAGCCAAAAACAAAAGATCTTTGTGGAGATGAAAGATGGTTTCTGAAGCTGTTTGAAGACACCAAGAAAAGTGGTACGAATGAAATTTGAAACCCTTGTACATGCTAATTTTGCAGGAATTTTGCTCGGTTGTCGATTCTCCGCATCTTCGGGAGAAAATGTTGTCCGTTTTACATAAGTTGAGCACTCTCGATCCAGGAGATGCGACATCCTTTGTCTTCAAGAGGGCTCACCAAAGCAACTTAAAGGTGTATGAACATGAAGCGATCTCAACAAAGAAACTCGTGGATTTTATTAATCAGTACGACATTCGATTTGGTTTGATTACACCAAACCAAATGACGTGCATCTTCCGACTCCAAAGGAAAAAACCTCCCTGCAATATTTATACACAAACAACTATGGAACTGTCAACTGTTCTATGTATAGCAGGGTTTAATTTCTTTATTATTACACTCATCGTCCCTCAACTCTGCTACCATTTGGCTCCCTGTACTTAAAAGATATACGGATGGATCCGTCAAACTTCATCCCGTGTGTCAGTCAGCTTAGTTCTTAGCCATCCAAGCCCAAAATCTCGTTATAATAGATTTTTGGTATTTCATAAAGACTCGATCCAGGGATAACTATATGAGGCCCAACGGCACATTATAAAAAACCTTATTGTAAATCGTTTGAAATTATATTATTTGATTTAAAAGTAAAATAAAAATAATTGAATGAACTTTAAAATGTACTTACTTACTACTCAAAGGATGCTTCTAGAAGAAGATATTTTTATAAGACTGTCCATGTCCCACGATGACAACTAAACAAAATAGAAACATTGCCGAATCCGAAAACTATGTATACAACAAATTAAAGTGGTAGATTGAAAGATGTCAGTTGAACGATTCCTGATAATTAAGTTCCAAATTCCAATTCATTACTTAACATAATCTCGCTCTAGGATAAATGCAATCGTTCTACTGTCTTGCCGGTTTGAATTGAATAATAAAATCCATGTTTTTCATAAAATAAAATAAAAACTTAAATTAGCATTAAAAATACATAATTAATATAACTGTAAAAAAATTAACTTTTAATTAACTATTAAATAGAATATATTTTATAATTTAAATTTATTCAAATAATAATTAAATATATGTCCATTTAAATAAATATAAAAATATAAAATATTATCTCTTTTGATAAAAAAAAATCATAATAATTGACTTATTAATCACTTTTTTTTTTTTTATGCTGAAGTCACCTAAAAAAACTAAAGTAAACCTAAAAAAACTTATTAATCACATTCAATACATTACTAAAGTAAGTAAGTAACATAAAAAAATACATTCCTAAATAACATAAGAAAAATTATTAATAAAAGTATTCTGTTTTTTTATTTTTTTATTTGGGTGTTAAAGTTTTCTCTCTCTCTCTTTTTTTCATTAATGAGCAATTTTATTAGTTTTTTTTTTTAATGTTAAATGAAATGAGCATAGCTAGAGTCAACAAATAAATAAGTAAATAAATAATAAAAGAAAAGGTGCTAACCTTCCAACAGAAAACTACCTACCACCAATTTTCCCCCTCTCTCTCTACTGAGAGGCAAAATTGATTTCTCAGAGAGATAGAGAGAGACACCAATCAAGTTAACCTAAAAATTTAATTTTTAAGACTAAATCACATTCAACACAACCACATATATTACTATAATATATATATATATATATATTATATACACGTTGAAGTCCTGGCCTTCACGTTTCGGTTCACCTTCTATTCTTCAGCTTCATTCATCTATCTACCATTTCTTGGCGCTTCTATATTTTCCCAGAATTCTGATTTTCTTAATCAAGAACCCTAATTTCAGGTTTGTATCTTCCTCAAGTTTTTATTTTTTTTAAGGAAAAAAATGGTTTTTTTAATCAACAGAAAAAATGGGTTTTGATTTTGTGCTGTTTTGGTGCCTGAATTCAAGTTGGTAGTTTCTGAATTCAAAGTTGACAATACTTGACACAGAAGAGGGGATAACATGTGTTGAAATTCAATTGGGAAAGAGCTTGAATATGATTGTTTCTATGGAGCATTGATATTTTTCTTGTGGTCGTCTATATATGTTTGTTTTTATCGAAACTAATTGATAGTGCAATTTCGTGTTATTGAGGTACTAGTTGGATCATCTGATGGAAATGAATTTGTGTTCATGAATATTTCCAGGTGTCAATCATCATGTCGAGTTTGGAAGAACCACTTGGTTTTGACAAGCTGCCAAGCATGGACACTATTGATAGGATTCAGAGGTTCTCAAGTGCTTGTCGGCCTACAGCTGACGATATGGGAATCGGAAACTGCTGGATTGAAGGGAGGATTTGTAGCACTTCTAATAGCTGTAGGTCAGTGATATATCATGAATAACTTCACTCCTCGTGATCGCCGTCTACGTGAATTTCTATTATAGTTGGTTATGTAAGAAAATGGCTGGATTTTTATTCGTTGCAGTGAAGATGAGGAATTCCCCTGGAGAAAACATGCAAAAAGTGCTTCCCATAATGAATCCTTCAAGCGAAGGACGCCGAGCATTGGAAGAACTCACATATATGGACAAGTTTGTGATTCATACTTCCCGACTCATCAATATGACTCACACTGTAACGACAGTGACATTAGGGATATGACAAATAAGGTATTTCAGTAATAATCTTGTCTGATCACCATGAGCCTCGATTTACCTTTTTATATGAATCATCGTTTTCGCCCTCTGCATTTCAATACTTTACTTACTTGAGTTGTTAACAAGAGTCTTTTACTTCACAAAACAGTTCTTCAGAGGAATACCTAAATTTGTGAAGATAGTAGAAGTAGGTCCAAGGGATGGATTACAGAATGAGAAAAATACGATACCTACAGCCATAAAGGTTGAATTGATTAGTAGATTGGTATCTACTGGCCTGTCAGTTGTAGAGGCAACAAGTTTTGTATCACCCAAATGGGTTCCTCAGGTAATCTGGCTCTTTTGACAGAATATATAAGTAAATTCTTCTTCTTTCAATCTATCTATCTATCAACACATGTATGTTATCTTTCAGGCAACTCAACCCCCATTTGAAATCGTTCTAACATCCTTTGGTTTATTTCATAGCTGGCAGATGCTAAGGATGTAATGGAAGGAGTTCGGAATATAGATGGAGCTAGATTTCCTGTTCTTACACCTAACTTAAAAGTAGGTAAATTCTCTCGCTGATCGAATAAACCAACACTTAAAATATTATCACTATATTTTGACCGGGATTGTCTGCATCGTCTAGGGCTTTCAAGCAGCCATGGCAGCCGGTGCTAAGGAAGTAGCTATTTTTGCATCTGCTTCTGAGTCATTTTCCAAGTCAAACATAAACTGTACCATTGAAGAAAGTTTGGTTCGCTACGAGGCAGTTACTCGTGCTGCGAAAGAGCTCTCAATTCCTGTGCGAGGGTATGTCTTATTCCTCTGTTCTGATTACTTTTTGGTTAATGTTCTATTTATTCCTATACTTCTCATTGTAATCAACTTCTGATGAAATATTTCAAATGTTTAGTCCATCGGTTACTCATGTGTATTTCAGTTATATATTTTCTGTTTCTGAGATAGGTATTACTTTCTGACAGGTATGTATCCTGTGTTATCGGCTGTCCAGTGGAAGGAATGATATCTCCTTCGAAAGTAGCATATGTGGCTAAGAAATTGCTTGATATGGGCTGCTACGAGATATCTCTTGGTGACACAATTGGAGTTGGAACCCCAGGTTGTTACTATATTTTTCACAAACTTAGAAAAAACATGACATTCTGAGAATGGTTCTGACTTTCTTCTACTCTTTGTTTTCTTTTTTCCTTTGTGACAGGTACTGTTGTCACTATGCTTGATGCTGTAATGTCTGCTGTTCCCATGGAAAAGATTGCTGTCCACTTCCATGATACTTATGGGCAATCCCTTGCAAACATTTTAATCTCTCTCCAGGTAAACTAAAAAAAAAAAATAGAATAATGTGTGTTGTCTTTCCGATACTTGGCTAGTATTCTCATGCGAAATTCCGTGTTTCATATTTGAATAGATGGGGATAAGCGCTGTAGATTCGTCTGTAGCAGGATTAGGTGGCTGTCCATATGCAAAGGGAGCAACTGGAAATGTTGCCACAGAAGATGTTGTGTACATGCTCCATGGTCTCGGTGTAAAGACCAATGTGGACTTGACAAAGCTCATGTCTGCTGGGGATTTCATCAACAAGCACTTGGGTCGTGTAACCGGTTCCAAGACTGCCACTGCATTGAGCCGTGTAGCAGCTGATCCCTCAAAGATCTGATGAATTTACAAATTACAGCGACTGAAACGTAAACCACACGATAGCACTTTCAGTTGTCATGTACTATATCATTTTCCCATTTATTTATCAGAACTACAAGGTATCCATCAATGGATCCAAAATTATCATTACTCTTATACTTATTATAAGTTCCTGTACTGCAAAAAAGTGTGCGGGTTATATCTCCCTTAAATAAAGCTTTTCCACTTAGGTTTCAACGGATGCAAAGTAAAACAGTATATTGTTTTTGTTCGAGTCTTCTCCTTCGGGTGATATAAACAAGGCTACAACTCTGTAGGAGTCTAAACAAGCCTACAACTCGGGATAAGCTCTTAACAAGACTACAAGTCGGTAGACTCCCCCGTCTACAACTCGGTAACTCTGCTTGCTGTCTTCATTTATTTAGAATGTTTCTCTCCGTTTTCTATGTTCATCCTTAAGAACAACAACACGATTATCAAAAAAAAAAAAAAAGAAAAAAAAAAGAACAACACGGAGAAAGCTATGATTCTGGCCAACAAAGACCCAACTCAATGGATAATCAATCTGCTCTTCATTCTCTCGTTAAACTGTTTTAATTTAACGCCTATATATTGCCTTTTGGTTTTTAAAAGCAGAGAGAGTAACCTAATATTATGAAGTTCCACATGGAGCTTCAAGCCAAGCAAATGAATATGAGTGTCATTCTCGTCATCTCAACACTGCTCCTTCGAGAAAAATCATCGGTTGTTTAAAATTTTTCACCAACCAGAGTTACCGAGTTGTAGACTTGGACACAACGAGGAAAAGCTGTTTCACTAACAAACTCGGTAACTCTGAAGTCGTTCATTCAGCAAAATTGATAAACAAAAATTCTACAAATCCAGAGGGAAAATTTGATTCAACATGATTAATACCGTAACGGTTATTTGACATGAAGGACCCAAATGCAAGAGAAAACTAAAGTTAAGGATCCAAGTGAATGAAGTATACATCCTAGATCCAAATCCAAACTTATGAAAAGTGTAGGGACCTGAAGTGTCGTTATCCAATAATTTAATAATGAAGTAGTTGAGATCCCAATGATGATATATCATCGTTACTTTTGACCAAAAAAGGTGTAAAAGGGGTCAAAAGATAGGGAGGGACACACTCCTAATTGCTTGGCAACATAAAGTATGTATGTGTTCGTTTCTTTCTCTGCCTTAATAATGTGTTTATATTGCACATTTGTTCTAGAATTAGCAATCTAATGAGCGAGACGATTGAATATATACAAAATTATAATAACATGTGCCGTTAGAGTTCTAATGTAACAAATCAGCTCTTGGCACGCCAAAAAACAAATGCCACGCGAATTTATCGCTTTGATGACTAGAAGAGCACCGTATTGACGTCTGTGGCACCGATTTAATGTGTGGTCGTTGTTTGTTTGGAGCATACTCAACACGTAACGAACAAAACGTTAATTATTGTGGGTCAATACATCTAATCAAAGGTGTGGCACTCTCGAGTGTCACTTATTTTCAAAGGGTGGTGTGTATATGTATGTGTGTGTTCATAATGGTAAATGGTGGGTCTTTCACTTTCTTCCTTTATAGAATTTTGTCTTGTAAGTTTCTAAGTAACTCATCTGTTGCCTAAAAGCAAAGTGTGAAATTATTTTAGATAGGAGCAGAGCAATACAATAGAATGCCTGAAAGCAGGGGAACATAAAAGTATTATTATAGCAGCTGCGTTATACAGTAATTATCAATCTCTAATGTGTCCATGAAGCTGCTTTCAACCCAAGCTTCTCTCATATACTGAATCTTGTTTGCGTAAATTAGTCGTGTGCTTGGAGCGTGTTCTGTCGTTCTCTAGACACCCTCAAAACGCGTAGTTCTTTTGCCATTTTTAGTGAAAAACACATATTTTAAAAATATTTTAAGCGAGACGGATCATGCTTTAGACACCCGACGAACATATAAAATATTTGATTTGCTCAACTATTAGTCTATTACTATTAATCTCATAGGATTCGAATTAGAGTCAACATTGACTCATTGGTCTGAATAAAATCATGCAGACCGTACAGGTTGACCCCAATCCAAACCGAATTAACCATGTTTAAAGTATTGGACGTTTACTCAAGAAAAGTAAAAAGTTTCAACTTTTACACACAACCATCCATCTTTGTCGAGCTCCACTTATACACAAGAGGTAAAAAAAGCATTCTTCATTGACAGAAATCCATGCCCTATTAAATGTGTTAGATTAAAAAAGCCTTATAATACATGAAGTAATTAAAGAAGAGATATTCATTAATCATTCTGCCAAGTTTTTCATCACTCCATTTGGGTCCCTCTTTGAAAGTTTGAGCAAAAAACCAATCAACATTCAATATGTCTTTTTTGTAGAAAATATTTTGCTATTAATTTACAGTGACTAAATCATTCATCCAGATTGATACTCAAGTTTAAAGAGTCTTGATTTTTTTATACAGAGATTTTTTTTTCTTATCAACGTGATCAAGTTAAGATGTGTCGATTATGTTCGACCTCATATGAAATTTTTAACCCTCCAACCTACAAAGAACCATAGATGACGAGGTTTTACATTCATCTATTATTAGAAGGTTACGATGCTAGTCGTGTCTATTACAAAAAACGTCTAAAGTTTCAAATACAAGCATCAAAATTGTTCATTGGTTCATTTGTTGGCCGGAGCATATGCTCGAACACTTTCAAAAGACATGTTTTTTTATTAAAGATGTCAAAAATACACTCATTTTAAGAGTGTCTGGAGATATGAACGCACCCTAATTTTGCTAGTTGAAAATTGGAATAATTTTTTTTTCCTTTCTATAATATGGACATGCATATATATATATTGAGGATATTTTTTTTTTGAGGATATATATATATATATATATGTTTTAGTCAATCCAATATATTTTTCAATTACTATGACAACAAGAGTCCAAGAAAATAGCATGTAAGGATAATAAAGCTACCATGAACTTGCAATATTTACTGTATTAAGACTAGATGACGACTATTGACAAATTACCAACACAAAAAACTCTTTCCCTGGATATATATACTACCTATTGAAAACCACTGGTAATAAAGAAAAAACTTATTGTTACATTTCTCTCTCAATCTCTCTGTGTCTCTCCCAATCTCTAAAAAATCTACGGTGAGTGCATCAGAGAGTTTTCCAAGTAAAAGAGTAACATAACATAACATGGGCATCCACCAAACAAGTAAACAACCTCTGCACAAAATTTAATTCTTCCCTGCTCTGATGCACCAAAACCTATGCAATTCAGCAATTTGACCTCTCTCTCTCCCTCTCTTCATTGACTCTTCTCCTCATTTTCAGAGCTCAAACTCTAATAAGGTCTCTTCAGTCCTGAATCCCCCATCACATAAAACCTACACCTAAACCAAATCACATACCTAGAGAATCTCTTCTCTCCTTCTCTTAGACAATTTCACAAACATTAAAAAGGCAACCTTTCTTTTGGAGACCTTCCAATCCATTCCCCAAAAAACAAAACTTTCTGTTAAAAGGGTTTCTTCCTTTATCAAATTTAAATAAAGGGTTGTTGTTGGTTCCATTTTTAATTTCACTATTCCTCTCAAAGTCTCTATTTTATATTTTTTAAAGAGAAAAAAAATGAAGAAACAATGGAGTTTGAGAATAATTAGAAGAGGGTTCGTGTGTTTTTCTTCTATGCTGTTAGTTTTGGTTTTATTTTTATTTTTAGAAACTATATTTTGGGTTGATGCATCTACAAGAATGGCGAGTACTCTCAAATCTGGTTCAGCAAGTTCTCTTCAGCAGCAAAAACAAGCTACTCTGTTTTCTTCTTATAACTCTAAATTTGGAGCAGACGTTAATGGCGATGAAGTTTTTGGTAATGACAAGAGAAGAGTACATACTGGTCCAAACCCTTTACATAACAGATGAGCTTAATTAGGATCTGTACAAGATTTTATTTCTTTTTCTTATCTCTCAAGCTACTGTGTAGTAATAATTTTTTTTCTTTTTTGGCATGTGTTGAATATTTTTAAGGAATTATTGTTAAAAATGTGGAGGAGAATTGATTGATTTTTGTAGTGAATGTTGTTAATATCTTTGTACTGTAAATGGAAATAGTGTTTTTATTTATTTAATTTCGGTTTATTATGAAAAGAAAAAAAAAAAAGCATTGCTTTCCTGCCATTAATGGAGACCTTCATTTCAACAGTGTGATTTGCTATTTCTTGGTATAGTTTGTGATTTACTTTTAAAGTGTTAGGTAAGTCAATTTAAGTTAATTGTAAGGGAGAAATTTGCGTAATAACACATACTCCCTCGTAGCTCAAAGCGATGAGTCTTAGCGCATCTAGATTTGCCGTTTAACTCTGGATGATCGAATATCTCGTACTTATGTTATGGCATTTCTCCTTATGAGGATATTGTATGCTTCATGGATGAAATTGGACTAGTGATAATAAGACAAGTTTTGAACCCTAAGCTTCTTGCATCTTGGAATTTGTTTGATACTTGACCAATAATTAAGAAGTCAACCAAACTCTCAAATCATGTTTTAACTCTGAACTACAAAAACACTAGTAGTTAGGGGGAAAAAAATCTTTAATTGAATAGTTATAGGCTTATAGCACCAATAAACGAACTTTCTTTTCCATCCCGCTATATATTTTGCCTAATAAATTCAATAAATTTCAATAAATTTGCGGTGGAACTTGGCGCACATCCGGTTCGCGTACATCTCTCATGTCATTTACAGTCCTATCCTTTACTTCTTCAATTTTTTTCTCCCATCCAAGGGTAAATTTGTCAAAAAAGCAACGGATGTATACGGATGTACAAAATCCGGATATACATGAAGCATGCCTCATGAATTTGTGGAAAATTGAGTTCGTTTATCACGTCCTCTTAATTGAAATGCTACTTCTTTCTTCTTCTTTTAGGTCAAGCTACATTTAGATGTGATCAAGTTATAGTCTTCTAATCCCCCATATTTTAGAAACATACAATTACCCCTTCTTTGATTGAAATAGAGGTAAAGTATAGCATTGATTAAAAAAACAAAAGGGTAAAATCTACGAATTTGCAAACTTTGGGGGGTAGTAAAGTTACATGGATCAAAAAACTAACAGTGTCAGAGCTTTTCTTATGAAGCCCACCTATTAATATCAGTAAGGCCCATCAGGAATATGAGGCCCATGATGGCATTTTCGTAGTTTTGTGAATTTCATAAAATCCCTTCTTAAACCCTATTCCCTTTCATCAAAGCCAAAAACCCCAAAAGCGAACCTTCTAGTCTCTCTGTGTACGAGTTTCTTCATTCAGTGGAGAAATTGGAAAATGGCTAAGCGTTTGATCCCATTGTTCAATCGTGTTTTGGTTGAGAAAATTGTTCCTCCTTCCAAAACCACTTCTGGGATTTTGCTCCCTGAGAAAACCGCCAAGGTAATCTTTTTATATCTGTTTTGCAATTGCTGTTCATTTCACCAATACCCAGTTTCTGTATTTCAATACCCATTTGCTGATATATGCTGTATTTGCAAGTGCTGCTCATTTCACTAATACCCAGTTTCTGTATTGCAATACCCATTTGCTGATTTATACTGTATTTGCAATTGCTGCTCATTTCACCAATACCCAGTTTCTGTATTTCAATTACTGATGATTCAATTTTCAGCTGAACTCTGCTAAAGTTGTTGCTGTGGGCCCTGGCTCTCGTGATAGAGATGGGAAGATTATTCCTGTTAGCGTGAAGGAAGGAGATACTGTTCTTTTGGCTGAATATGGTGGCACTGAAGTCAAGCTTGGTGATAAACAGTAAGATTCCTTTTATCTTCCTCTTTGGGGCCATACCTCATGTTTTCCTATTGCTGCCTAGTTGTTCTTTAGATCATTTGTTAGATTGTCTACTTAAGTCAAGCTGCTGGTTGCTCTTGGTAAATTTATAACTACATATCGTGTGAACTTCTGTTTACTTTGTAAACTGAATTTACTGTCACATATGGTGAAATCGATTTTTCGGGCTAGTGGTAATGTGCCGCAGTTTCTACGTAATTGCATTCCACTCGAGCTTCTTTTCTGCTAGCATAGTCTAATGTTTTGAGTTTTGACTTGGCCAGTTTATAAATTAAAGCATCTTCTTTTATTTTCAGGTATCATCTATTCAGAGACGATGATATTTTGGGCACACTCCATGAGTAATGCACCGTATGGTTCTTCAAATAAGCAAGGGGATGTTGGTCTGCAATTAGGAATTGTATTATGTTTTGAGCGTTTTGCTACTTAACGGTTGTGTTTTAATTGCAAATCAAACTTTGTTGCTAATAGATATTATGGAGGGGATTCCAAGACGCATTATGATTGAAATCGTTGCTTCCTCGAGCTATTAATAGTTGTGTCCGAATTGATTATACATTCCTTCTCCTTCATTTCATGGTACGAGATCAGAATATAAACCAAGAATGTGCATATAAGACTAATAAATCAAAATCGAGATGGTTTTTAACTATGGATTTCTGCGACTATATTGAACCTCACCCGAGGGGTTTAAAATATTTTGTCGGTGAATGTGAAGGCAAACCATGCCAATATCAGCATTTGATTGTTCTTTTGTTCTGATTGTACCAATAAAATCAAGAACTGAATGTTAATCCAACAAATTAAACCATTCAGTAGGATACATCATTTCCATTACATTTTCACGAGTTTATACTGTTCCAAACAAACATCCAGGGATCCACAGACGCACAAGAAACGCGACCTTCTTAACATCTTGAAGAGTTCAAAAACTTCCAAGCGGCATCCATGCTCAGTTCGTTGTACACCTGGAAACATTGGAGAGAAAAATTACATTGTTTGATTAACAAAGACCAGACAGAGCTAAAATTTTAATGTAGCCTTCTGAGAACAGAACATACGACTTGATGATGAATTCGTTGAAAAGCCCGGCAAAATTTCTCCGCATCTGCAGCACCCACCTACATTAAAGAAGCGCACAAGCTGAAACTCCATTTTCTCCCCTCAGAAGGTATACAAGTCGTATTTACATACCCTCAAGACCACAAATTTTCAAATTGTAGCCATAGAAAATTGGAAGGTGATATCCTGGGGTTAATTATCATGAACCTATACAGATAGAACTAGCCATAAAGAGCTACCATCCAATAATATCTATAGCACGACAAGCTCAGCAGGCTAAAGGAACTGTAACAAGCAATAAACTTACCTTCTTCTCAGCCGCCAATTTTAGCTTTTCCCAGAATGAATCTGCCCAAAGGAGCAAGGAATCACCATGAGCGAAAGTCTATATGATGTTAGCACAAAAATTAATCATAAATCTGAATCTGATACCAACTCCTTTCCCGTCATCAAAATTCAGTCACTACTTTACACAAACTGATACATGCATGCGGTAATACAACATTGAAGCTTTTCAAGCCAGAAAATCAAAAGACAGGGAAAGTTGTGAGCTGGGTTTTGCAGATAACACCCTAGTAGTTTAAGCAAACTCTCCATGAAAAGAAATCTCGTCGGATAAAGAACATAGTTAAAAGGAAACTAGGGTCAATTGGTTCATTGTCATATAACTCTGCAGGGTTGCCTGCCATAATGCCATTTTCAATTTTTTTGCAAAAATATTCAACAAGCTGGACTGAGAGAAGATGCATGTTTGACGAAATTATGATTGACGAAACAATCATTTCTGATGACCTACCATGTAAGTTGATTCCTTTGGTCCATTTGTCGTCTTGTTCCCATGCATCATGCCAGTCCTGTCACACAAATACATAGAAATATAGTGCAAACAATATATGCAACTCAAGAGGATATAACTTACGGAAAGAAAAAGGAAAATCAGAAACGCGGGGGCATGTTTATAGCAGTAGTACCTCACTGTGTCCAGAGCGAGAACTGTATTGTGTGTGAGTATCGACCTGTCATTGAAAAGAGAAATTTTCAATTAGATACCAAAAATAGAGCTAAGAACATGGCAAAGGAAGGCAAGAGTCTGTTGCCATTTGCATAAGCATATACATAAATCCCCAGAATGATTACAACCCAGTTAGAATCTCAATAGAACTTGCAGAATTTTCCAACCCAGTTTCAGATATGGGATTGTCAGAAATACTAATAAAAATTTGTGATATCTCTATAAGATTCCAGGAAGCATAAATTTTTGACATAGTTGAAGGAATTTTAAGAAACCATTTTCACTTGTTTCAAAACCTTGAACAAATTGCAGCAGAAACCCAATGGAAACAACTAAAAGGGTACAAAAAAATTCCCAGAATTCAAGGGTTTCTTCAAACAAAATCAAGCAATCCAAAACATAACTAACGGCGAACAAATATAGATACAAACAAAGAGAGAGAGAGAAGGTAGAGATTTAGAGTTACATGGTAGTCTCGAGGTCTCACTACAGGGAAAAGCTCCAGGAGGCGTTCGAATTCGTCTTCGTCCATCTCTCTCTCTCTCGCTCTGAGTTTCGTTCTCCTCCTAATTTTACAATTGTGACTGTGAATTTATTTGCGGCGTTGAATTGAGGACTTAAAAGTCATTCATTCAATTGTTGGTACTTAAAGTGAAAGTACTATAAAAGTGCAAATATGCAAATAGCGACCAAAATCGGTTCGAATAATGTTGAACCGAACCCATTCTTATTCGGCTTGATTCGATCCCGGTCCCGCCAAAATGACCTTCTTCATCCTCTGACAGCCGCCAAAATTGTAATCATTTTTCATTTGCTCCATACTCAAATCAAATTCCACATACATGATACATGTCATTTCAAATCCATGCTCGTAGCCGTAGAATCATTCAATTAGCCGCCACATTTCCCTTTCACCGCCGATTTTCCGCCGCCGGCACTGAAACTCCGATCAATCTCCTCACGCTATGCTCTAATTCTCAATCGCTCCGTCAAACCAAAGAGTCACACGCACTTGCAGTCACTAATGGCTTACTCCCTCCAAGTATCTCTCTCTGTGCTTCGCTCATTCTCAAGTATTCCTCTTTTGGTGATCCCAAAGTCTCACTCTTTCTATTTGAACGATCAGTTGGGTTTTCTCAGACTGCATTCTTGTGGAATACCCTTATCCGTGCTCTGTCGATTGCTAACGTTGATGATGAGTTTCGTACTTATAACAGAATGGTCAGGATTGGAATTAGACCTGATGATCATACCTTCCCTTTTGTCCTCAAGGCCTGTGCTGATAAATGCGAGTTTCGAAAGGGTATGGAGATTCATGGGTGTGTGTTTAAACATGGGTTTGATTCAGATGTGTATGTGAACAACACCCTGCTATTGTTTTATGGCAATGTGAAGGAAACGAGGTATGCGAGGATAGTGTTCGATGAAATGCACGAAAGAGATATCGTGTCCTGGAATACTATTATTGGGGCCTTTTCAGTTAATGGGTTTCATGGGGAAGCGCTTGACTTGTTTAAAGACATGAATTTGATGTCTGGATTTAAGCCAAATGTGGTTAGTGTAGTTAGCGCGTTACCCTTATGTGCAGGGCTTGAAGATTTTGAGATGACGGAGTGGATTCATTGCTATGTTGTGAAGGCTGGGCTGGATTCTCAAGTGACCATCGGAAATGCGTTGATTGATGCTTATGGTAAATGTAGAAATGTGAAGGCTTCCAAACAAGTGTTTAGAGAGATGGTAGATAGGAATGAGGTTTCGTGGAATGCAGTCATCACTAGTCTAGCATACACGAAGCATTACATGGATGCCCTGGATGTGTTGAAGTTGATGATCGATGTAAGGGAGATGCCCAATTCAGTTGCCATCTCTAGCATGCTGCCTGTGTTGGTTGAGTTGGAACTTTTCAGGTTAGGGAAGGAGCTTCATGGTTTCTGTTTAAGGATGGTTATCAACGACCTCTTTATTGCAAACTCATTAATTGATTTGTATTCAAAATCAGGTAACTCGACTTCAGCTACAAATGTGTTCCGGACAATGAATACACGAAATGTTGTTTCTTGGAATGCCATGATTGCGAACTGTGCTCAAAACAAGGTTGAGTTAGAAGCTGTAGAATTACTAAGACAAATGCAAGCTCATGGCGAGATTCCGAACTTTATTACCTTCACAAATGTTCTTCCAGCATGTTCGAGGCTGCGTCTCATTTCTACTGGGAAAGAAATCCATGCAAGGACAATTCGCTCAGGATCTGCGTCTGATTTGTTTGTATCCAATGCTCTATCTGACATGTATGCGAAATGCGGTTGCTTGACTCTAGCTAGCAATGTATTCGACATTTCCCTCAAAGACGAAGTTTCTTACAACATACTCATCATCGGCTATTCTCAAAGTAATGAATGTTTGACATCTTTGAAATTATTCTCGGACATGGGCGCTATAGGTATGAAACGCGATGTAGTTTCCTTTATGGGAGCTCTTTCAGCTTGCTCTAATCAATCTGCGACAAAGCAAGGGAGAGAGATCCATGGAGTAGCAATAAGGAAACATCTGAACTCTCATCTATTTGTTTCTAACTCTCTTTTGGACTTCTACACCAAATCTGGACGGATCGATCTAGCTAATAAGATCTTCGACAGGATTCCTAACAAAGACGTGGCCTCATGGAATACCATGGTTTTGGGTTATGGTATGTTAGGCGAGTTTGATACCGCAATTAACCTTTTTGAAGCGATGAAGGAAGACGGTGTAGAATATGATTCAGTCTCGTATATTGCAGTTTTGACAGCATGTAGTCATGGAGGACAAGTCGAGAAAGGGAAGAAATTCTTTGAGGATATGAAGGCTCGGAACATTAAATTTACTGAAATGCATTATGCTTGTATGGTTGATCTCCTGGGTCGAGCTGGATTGATGGAAGAAGCTGCTGAACTTATCAAAAGCCTGCCCATTATACCAGATACCAATATCTGGGGAGCTTTATTAGGTGCCAGTAAAATCCATGGGAACATAGAGTATGCCACTTGGGCTGCCGAGCATTTGTTCGAGTTAAAACCTCAGTATCCTGGGTATTACTTGCTTCTTTCGAATATGTACGCTGAAGCAGGGAAATATGAGGATGCAAATAGGATAAGGGAATTGATGAAGTCTAGAGGAGCAAGGAAGAACCCTGGTTGCAGTTGGGTTCAAGTCCAAGACCAGGTACATGCTTTTGTAGCTGGAGAGAAACTAGACAATTTTGATCCTACTTTACATTTTGGCTCCTGTTAAATTGTTTCGCCTTGTATGTACCTACAGCGCCGTATAGCCAATTACTCGTGAAAACTGGGTCATGACCACATTCTTTCTTGAATAATGACACTGTCCATCTTAATTTGCATATTTGTTCAATCGAATGGCTAACTATGCTTATCATACGAGGTTCTTGTTAGGGCATTTGTTTGTGACACTGAATTGAAATGTGTATTGTTGAAGGGGTGAACCATTGTAAATTTGTCACAACATAAAGTTTGAGAAAATTTAATTCTATATCCACATTGAAAGAAGACAAGTTTGCTAACTTCTTCAACTCTAAAGTTAGAATTGCAAAATGAAAATCTTAATCAATCAGAAGTATTGCTATTCCAAGTGATAATAATTCAATTTCTTCCTCGTATGCAAGATAGTAGTACAATTTTTCTTCAAATATTGAATATCGTGTCAGAAAGATTTCAGAAAAGGATCCCTCGACTCACAAAACTAATCAGGAATCCAGATAAGATCGGCAAAGACAAACCAGTATACTAGGATGAAGGCTGATACGCTCGATTGAAGCAAAATCTGGTTTTGAGGACGTTAATCACCCCACTAGAAGCAAAATCCAGATAAGATCGGCAAAGACAAACCAGTATACTTTGACATTTATACATGAGACATTCGCAATTGCTTCAAAGCATTTCAATACCCACACTTCCGGATTCCCCTGTGGGTGGAAATTAAGCTAGAACAATGTGTGAAGTACAGTAAATCAAATCACACAGAACATAAGAAGTGTTATGGCTGATGACAAACTACAGCGGTACAAGCAAGGTCACCATCTACAACCCACAAATTCAATTCTTTAAGTCGACTTTGAATCATATCCAGAGACATCTCAGAAGACCAATAGACCATCTTCTTCCCACTCTCTAAAGAAGATTGGTCTGCACTAATCTTCATGCCAAGACTTGTCTCTTCAACCCACTCCATCCTTGCACTACTCTGTTCCAGCAAGTTCGCAACTTTGTTCACAAATCTCCTTTCCTCTGAGGGTAACGAAACTGTATCCACATTAGCTGCCTTGTTTAAAAAATCAACAGTCCATATCTTTTTAGCAGAAGGAGAGCTTCTCAAGAACAAAAAGTCCAGGCTTTTTCCAGCATAAAAGTCGTGAGTGGGTTCAAGGGATGAAATAAACAAATTCTCACTGATAAAAAGAATGTTTGCATCCACTATAAAGGAGCTGTAACTATGATCTAAGCATTTCTTAACCATATATGCCTTTGATAGCCGCTCTTTGATAAGGCTTTCATCAGAATCCTGAAATTTCGTTGATCTGCCTGATCTGATACTGTCAAAAAAATTGGTCTGCGTCAATAACAGGATGACCTCTTCTAGCGAAATCAAACAGCATGTCAGAATGAGGGCCCAAAATTATGTAGTTCTGAATATTTAGCCTCTCGAAATGGCAGAGCAGGTTTCTTGCAATTGCCTCTGAAGCCCCAAATAGATTCAAAAGCACTACAGTTTCAGTTTTCGGTAAAGAGAGAAGAATAGCCTCAAGTTCGTCCAAACTTCTTGCGACTCTTCCAGGAAGTACTCTTCTGAAACAGAAATCGTACCATTTCACATTACTTAGAGGCCGCATTTCTAGAAAATTAAAATCAAGAGAACTTTCATCCAACAATTGGGAGTCCGGACCGGCTGTTTTCCCATAGTTAACGCCAGCATCTCTATTAGAGACACTCAGTGCTCTTTCGTGTTCAAAATTGGTGTAGAAATTATAATAACCGCGAGAATGGATGAACTTTATGAACCAGGGTGTCCATATTTTCTCCCCTAACTTCTTGTACCACCCTGTCGTCACCTGTTCGTCAACTTTAGTTCGGTTCACAATCACTTAAATCAAGTCCACCCAAACAAAAAGAGTAAATCACAGAGAATTACCATTCCATCAATGATTGGCTTGATGCCCATGGCCTTATTTTTGTCATACCACAGTCTGAATTCTTTCCAAGGTTTTGGAAAGAGGAGCTGACCCCATGTTCCAACCAACTGGTATAAGAAGAGATGTGTTCCAGAATCCAAATGTATCTTGTTTCCATGCTTACCTGTACATATCAATAATATAACCACGAATGATAAAATGGTAAAGCAGCACATTGAGCTATCGAAAAGTAGTAACTATAGGTGATAAATCACAATTATGCAACTTCAAAGCAAACCAATAGGTCTAAAGACATCGGTAGGTAATCGAAATGTATAACTAAATCAAATGGATTGCATCTAAATCTCGCTCTTCATAGAGCATCTAAACTAGGATCTTCTGCTATTTGGAATTCAATATTACTATGCTAATGAATTGGAACTTGTTGTAATTCCAAATCTCATACAAACTAGAACATCAATCAAGCAAATCCTTCACTTAAACTCCAGTTAATCTAAATCATTACTTTACCTGGTACGAACCTTGGTCTCTGAAGAGAAGCCCCATAGATGTAGGGACTAAAATTGGACTGATTGAAGTAATAATTCACAATCAACTCTCTCAAAAACTTGTAAAACAAAGGGGAAACTTCCAGATCATCCTCTACAACAAAGGCAAATTCGTGATCGGAGCTCGGCCACCACGCCTCCAACCACTGAGCCTGCAACCCAACATTCCCAGTTCGGTAATGAACAAACTTGTTTCCAGATTTCCACTCAAAACCCATCAACAAAATCAATAATCTCCGTCTGGGGAATTTTATCTGTCGGCAAATGGTCGATGTAGACGTGGAGGTGCACGGTGTCGGAGAGGTAGTCGGCGGAGGCGAGAGAGCGAAGGCACCGCGAAAGGGAGGAGAGACGGTTGAAGGTTAGGACTTTTATAATGAGAGTGAAGTTGGGCGAGTTGGTTGTGCGGGGAAGGTTAAATTTGGAATTTTGGTTAGTTCCGGCGACGGCGGTAGAGAGTGGCGAGTGGCTGTAGGAAATGTAAAGGAAGAGGATAGAAAGAGAAAGTATGAGAATGAATGGGAAGATGTGTCTTTTGGGAGGACCCATGATTATGCTTTTAGAAAGGGTAATGGAAGAAGAAGAAGAAGACATCGTCAGAGCTTGCTCTCAACCTTACCGATCTTAGTGGCGGACTGGCGGAGGAGGAAGATCTCAGATTCTCAGTGCTGGGCCAAGGAGCAACTTTTCTTTTGGGCCCAAAAACAAACCCATCTTGGCCCATTTTAATATTTTTCTTAATCATCTATGAAATTTTTTTTTCCTTAAGTTGGTGTTTTATATATAAAAAAAAATTGTCTCGATTCGATCCTCAGTTTCTACAAATAGAAAAAAATATGTTATCAATTTCCTATCATTTCGTACACTGACAGTTGGAATGAGAGATTAGTCTTACAGCGTCGGTTGTGAGAATATCCGAAAAAATCTAAAATAAAAAAATTAGTGATTTATAATTTTATTTCACAAAATACACAGTAGAAACTCTTTAAATTAATACTCGATTAATTAATAAACTCTTTTAATAATAAATTTGTCCGATCTCGACTTTGGCCAATGTAAAAAATTGAAAAACTCGATAAAATAATAAGATAATAATTTTTCGAAAAATCCCTTTATAATTTTTGGTCCCAAAAAAATCATAAATTAATAATTCATAGACACTCTATTGAAATATGATTCAATAGTTGTCTGTTTTCCTTTAAAGTTTAAGTCTATTTGGAACTCATCTCTAACTTTTTTTATTACATCCAATAGCTCAATGTGTTTTATTTTTGTATTGTATCATAAAGTTATGAAGAGTATTCGACGCCATATGAATTACGTTGAATCGGTTAAAAACTCTTTAAATTAATAATTATTAATTTATCGATAAATTAATAACTCTCTAAATTAATAAATTTCTCCGGTCCTGACATTATTAATTTATAGAATTTTAACTATAAATTTAGTGAAAATTACTCACTAAATATATATTTATTTAAATACATTTAAAAATATAATATCATTTATTTTGAGACGGGACGAGTAAGATAAATTACTTTCTTCACCGATATTTGGCCAAGAGATTTTTGTAACCCATTAAATAATGTCACAAGATTCATTTATTTATTTTGACGTTCATGTCACAAGATTATTGATAGGGAAATCTAAAGACAGCTCAACATTTTTAACTATAAGTTTGTTATCAGATTAATATGATAATGATATTGATCGAAGCCAAATCCCATATCAAAGATGTGATGCACAATATAATATGGAATATAAAATAAAACTCAAAAATCTTTTTCTTTCTATAATATAATTAGATATGAGAACCGTCTAATTTATAGTTAAAAATGTCATTTGATATATTTCTATGAATTTTATCTGTTCAAATATTGAGATTGAGATTTCCAAACTTCAAACACGAGAAAGGAGTACCGAAATCATTTTATTTTATTCTATTTTTGTGACTTTTCTTCTTTAGTGTATGAAGTTGGAATAGAAATTTGAATCTTCTAGAGATGTCATTGAGCATGTTTTATTAACGAAGATTACTAAAAATTCTTCCAAAACTCATAAAATAAATAATACAATATTTCAAATGTACACATTCATCGATATAAAACATGTATATTTATACATATATTTGCCATCTTAGAATAACCGTGGAAATCAAGAATCGTGATTGATGATATCATTTATTTAGGCTAATCTAAACTTAATTTTTTTGACCTCAAATTTGATGCCTACTTTGACTTTACAGCCTTTTTTAAAGTATTTTATCTATGCCTATTGTTGGCTTATAAGAGGGGGGACGTTGATTGAAAAGCCAACAAGTATTTGATGTTCTTGTGATCATTTTAGCAAAATAAAAGAAAAGAAAAATGTAGCTAGGGTTATTCACAAGTTGTCTTTGATGCAACAAGAAGGTCACTAACAATCATAACTACCAGTGCAATCAATCAGATATATTGAATTTAAGGTTTTAATTTGTTTAGGTCCTGAAAGAATTAAAAATCTTAATGATTGAAATATCGTCCACACAATTCAACTATTAAATTCGAAAAAAAACATTATACTTGATACAATTAAGGTGGAAATATTAGGGTAATGTATTTTTTTCTGATATATCGGATCAATCTCTGACTACTACTTAACATCTGATTAATTATTGATGTTTTTTGGATTTGTGTGGACGGAAATAGCTATGTAAAGATGGACGGCAATGGTCAACCGGTATCCGCCACCCATATAGAGTCGGGATCGAGCAGCTAAGCTTCCTCATCCAACCGTCCAATCTTTTTGAGTATTAGGAAGAAATCGAAATCATCTTTTTGAGAAATAGTATATCTTAAAATATATTTTAGTTCTTAAACGTCATCATTAGCTTAATTAGTTTATTTGTTAATATAATTAAGTTGAAATTCAAAGAAAAAAGAAGTGATAATGACATTTCAGGTCCTTTAACTTTACAAACTTCGCAACTGGCTCCTTGGAGCTATACTTTCATTATCTGGATCCCTCAACTATAGTTCCGTCCAGTATCTGTGTCTTAACGTCAAATGACCGTTACATTCAGTGACGTGTTAATTAACGGACAGTTAAGTCAGCACGTGTCAGCGAACGTGTGCAATAATCACAGAACATATGGAAAATTTGATACTTTACATGTCAGCCTGCAAAACGGTCATTTTGACGTCGAGGACCCGGATGCTGACGGAAAGTTTAAGGACCCTAATAACTTAAACTATAGTTTCGAAAGCCAGTTGCAAACTTTTGAGAATGTGAGGGACCTAAACTGTCATTATCCCAAAAATAATGATAAAAAAAGTGTACGTTTTTTGAATACTTTTTCAACTTTAGTTAGCACATCGACTCTTAACACGATTTCGTTCTAATAAGAACTCTTCAACGTTCAAAATCCAACCATGCATGATAAGCAACTCAATATGAATCTATGATCTAACATTCTAACATTCCAAAGTAATGACTGAAATTAATTTCGTAATCTCCACGACATCTTCTCTTTATATCCGCCTTAAATTTAAATTTAATGCATCGAGATTTGTACTTTATAATAAACTCTTCACAACTTTTAAGAGTAATAACTTACACATCTCTATCTATAGTAGATTCAAATAATTAAATACAATTAAATGAACAGGTAAATTATACAAAGGCCATGCTTCTGTTTTTTTTTTTAATAAATAAACTGTTCCGAAAATTTTTCATATAAAATTTGTACAGTTTCATACTTGTGGAACCCATTAAATCATTATAAGTTGTAAAGCATAAAAGCATTATTATGATTTATTACTATATATATATTGCATTCTAATAAAATCCGCAATTTGAAGCAAGAATAAGTAAGAGAGAAAAATGATTGAAATATAAATTATAAGGGCTTAAGTTTATAGCCAGGTTATTTTTTGATTAATTAGCTAAAAAATAAGTGGATTAGGCAGGTTAAGGCATGGAGTAAAAACAAACTATTTAATTCAAGGATGAATTCATACAAAAACAAAGTTATGAGGATGAAATTATATTATTTGAAAAATTAAATAAATTATTATTATTTTTTCGTTCCAAATTAAATGTTATATTTCACACAAATAAAAAAAAATTATATTTATAAATTCATTTTTTAATATAATTATGATTATACAGACTTAAAAAATCCTCCAAAATAATATAAAAATAATAAAAATAATAAAAATATATAAAAATGATAAAATTGATAAAAATATAATGAATAAATATAATTAATATTTTTTAAATTTATTAAAATTTAAATTTAATTTAATAAAAAGATTATATTTATTTTAACATATAATTTTAATTTGGTACGGAAGAAATACGATTTTTCAGCTTAGCTCATTCTCTCATTCATTCATTCTCTCACTTTCCTTTTCAAAAAGCTAAACCCCCACAACCACAACAAACACCTTTATACATGTCTTCTTCTTCTTCTCCAACAATTAGTTTCTCTCTCTCTGAAATTTGGAATCTTGAGAACAGAAAAAGGAGCAATAATCTTTGACAGCTTAACATACAAAATCTGGGTTTTATTTGTTTCCATTTTTGGATGATATTTGTAAGTCAAAGGTTCCTCCTTTTTTGGACACAGTCTTCAATTTTTTTTCACCTAAGGTTTTGTCTTGTTGAAGAGCTTCTGGTGGAGGTTTCTCAGTTTCTGTTTTGGGTTTTGTTTTTTTTCTTTTTCTTTTTAACAGTGTAAATTTTTGTTTTCCAGTTTATTTAAATTATGGGGTTGTTGCTGTGCTGATCCATGGCATACTTAGCTTATTTGGAAATTTAGATGGTGTGTATGATATTTGAATTAGAATAGAGTTGATCTGTGTCATTTGTGTGTTCTCTTTTATCTGTTTGTGCTTCTATGATCTGAAACCGATGCTGAGAAACTGATTGTAGCTCGAAAATGGTGATAAAGTATCGATATTTGGATTTGGTTAGTTGCAGCTACGAAATGTGTTGTTTGTTATGCTGGTTTGGTTAGTTTAAGTAGCTGATAGGTTGGTAAGCTGTGACCCGCACTCGAGTTTTTCTGCTGAGTAGTCTCTTTACAAGTTGTATGTATGGTAAATTCTTTGATACAAAGTTTACTTTTTGGGTTCAACAGGTTATTTAGTTAAAGAGATGACAAGGGTAACTCGTGATTATGGCGATACCATGAAAAAAGATGCAGTCTCTGCTGATGTAATGTTTTCTACTAGTCGGTTTCCAAATTACAAAATTGGAGCAAACAATCAGATCATGGATGCAAAGGATGACCCCAAAGTTCTATCCATGAAGGAAGTTGTTGCACGTGAGACCGCCTTGTTGTTAGACCAGCAGAAACGTCTTTCAGTTCGTGACCTTGCTAGTAAATTTGAGAGGGGATTGGCAGCTGCTGCTAAATTATCTGAAGAGGCTAGACTCAGAGATGCTGCTTCATTGGAGAAACATGTTCTTTTGAAGAAGCTTAGAGATGCGTTGGAAACCTTGAGAGGTCGTGTGGCAGGTCGAAACAAGGATGATGTAGAGGAGGCTATTATTATGGTTAGTATCCCATGTTCACCTTTTTGACATCTATGTCCAATGCTATCTTTCAATCCAAGCAACTTGTAAACTCCAAGTCTTGTTCTTTTTCCAGGTGGAAGCCTTGGCAGTCCAGTTGACTCAAAGAGAAGGAGAGTTAATTCAAGAAAAAGCTGAAGTGAAGAAGCTTGCAAGTTTTCTTAAACAGGTAATGTAGATTTTCAGATGTTGGGTGATTACCATGTGTCCATGTTGTTGGATATTTGTAGATTTGAATTCTTTATTGATGCAGCTTTGTTGTTAACGAGTCGAGAAATAGTGCAATGGGTCACCAAATTCGAAGCAAACTGTTTTCTTATTACTACATATTTTGCTTGCTTCTTTTTTCTTTACTCTTTTCATCATTAGTGAGTACTTAGCTAGGACTTATTTGTAGGCTTCTGAAGATGCTAAGAAGCTTGTTGATGAGGAAAGAGCTTATGCTCGTGCTGAAATTGAGAGTGCCAGAGCAGCAGTACAGAGGGTGGAAGAGGCTCTTCAAGAGCATGAACGAATATCAAGGGCTTCAGGAAAGCAGGTTGGCGTTAGTTGTGCAGTTTTTTAAGTCCCATTCCAGTTTCACTGGATATTTCCTGGCTTTGAGGGATTTTGCTTGACTTAATACTTAATACTGTTCGAATTCCAATGCTATTTGATGGATATGGGACATAATTGTTAGGTCTACAACTGCATCTTGACATATATTTGAATATGTAATCGGAATTTGGAAAGTAGGAAAATGCACATCAGTGTGCTGTTTGTGGCATTTACTGAACTCTTTTCACTTCCATCGTTCAGGATTGTAACTTTATGTTGGTTCATGCTTTATCTCTAATGTTACTTATTTCGAATGGGAATTTTAGGATTTGGAGGAATTGATGAAAGAGGTTCAAGAGGCTAGAAGAATCAAAATGCTGCACCAGCCTAGCAAGGTCTTGTCTTTTACTATTAATTGTTATATTTTTCCCAAGGCATGGCCTTGGTAATTTTCTATTTCTCTCATTCTTGTTTCTTATCAAAAATTTTGTAATGGAGTAAAAGTTGCTAGATGTCTTTCTTTGTGGATCGAATGATGAATTTTTTTGTGAGTGTAATACTCAATAGTTAATTACTATAACTTTCCATTGTTTCCCTAATTTGAAATTATGTAGTTTGACTATGTTTATTATTAGTGAATGACCTAAACTTAAATCTGTAGGTAATGGATATGGAACATGAGCTTCGGGCCTTGAGACTTCAACTTGCCGAGAAGTCAAAGCGTTCTCTTCAGCTTCAGAAAGAGGTAGTTCATTATTATATGCCACAATTGTAACTTTTAATTAGCAGTTACAACTGTACTCAGTTTTTTCCTTTTAGAGTTCTTTACTGCTCATTTATGTCCCAATTCAAAATTTTGATCAGTTTTGCCAAGTCCTTCAGCTATTAAAACCCTGTTATGCAACGTATAAAGTTGCCATATGGTGTTTTAACTCTTTGCTTTATTGAACCTCATTGGTTTTTTTTATTTGACTTGTTCGCAGTTGGCAATGTGCAAGAGAGGCGAGGAGAACATATCCCACTTTTATGAATTGGAGGGTTCTGAAATTTTAGGCTCCTTCCTACAGATTAAGCCTCCATCTGATAATGCCCCAGAGCTTGCCAAATGCTCAATCCAATGGTATCGTGTATCATCTGAAGGTGGCAAAAAGGAGCGAATATCAGGTATGTCTACTTGTGCTACTCAAGGTTCTTGCCGAATCTGAGAAAAAGGTTCAAACTTGAAGTTTCGATGAACTCGAGTTTCTGAATGTTTTTCCCATTTTAGGAGCCACAAAGCCAATTTATGCCCCGGAGCCTTTTGATGTTGGGCGAGCCATACAAGCTGAAATTATTTTGGGTGAACAGCAGATCACTTTGACGACCACTGGCATTATCGATCCAGGTGTAATTTCAAATCCATGTTTTTTTTTTCTTTCTCATTGGAGTGTATGAGAATATCTTATCTTGCTCTTCTTTCTGAAGAATACAAGAAACAATAATCCCAATCAGTACTGATGCGGTTGCTTACTAGAATGTTTCTCTTTCCTTGTGCAGCTCCTGGTTTGGGAAGCTACGTTGAGGCGCTTGTAAGGAAGCATGATGTTGAATTTAATGTAAGTTATCATCTTCCTATGAAAGTTGATTAGATATATATGGTCTTTTCAGGCATATCATTCATTTCATCATTGGCTTATTATTATGATGTACTTGCATGCAGGTGGTTGTTACCCAAATGAATGGGAATGATAATCCATCAGAATCCATTCATGTACTTCACGTGGGGAAGATGAGAATGAAGTTATGTAAAGGAAAGACAAGTATTTCAAAGGAGTATTATTCGTCTTCAATGCAGGTATAGTACTAAGTTATACTTGATTGATAATTTGCCCATCATCTTTCTAATACATACATACATACATACATAACTTGTTTTTTTTTTTTCTTTTTTTTTTTTTTTTATTATTATTATTAGCTTTGTGGAGTAAGAGGAGGGGGCAATGCAGCAGCTCAGGCATTGTTTTGGCAATCCAAGAAAGGCGCATCTTACGTATTAGCATTTGAAACCGAGAGAGAAAGGAATGCTGCTATTATGCTCGCTAGGAGGTTTGCTTTCGATTGCAATGTAAGTTGTTTTCACCCACCTTATCATAACACTTGAGTATAATAATACTTAATATGTTTCCTAAGCAAGAATTTCATTTCAGATCACACTTTCCGGACCAGAAGACAGATCTCCTCCATTACAGACCTAACAAACACATAGTAACTCCACTCCACTCGTCTCGTCTAATTGTAATTATGCTGAGCCTCACCTCACCTCACATCTTCATACTGTTGAATGTATAAAGTCTGTTTGTATTAGTATCAGATAGGGAGGGTGATTGGTTTGTTTGTTGTATTAATTAATTATCTCATTCATGGGGCGTTGTTCGATGTTTTCTTTCCTTGGTATTTTTGTCCCGACAACAACACAAGGCATGTTTTTTTTGTTGGCCTGAGTGTGTCCTAGTCCTAAAGACAGAAAAAGTGAGTGTAACATTTATCCCCATTTGTGTTTAGGGGGTGATTTGTAGTCAGATTTATGAATTCTTATGATTGATTATGGTTATAAGATATCGATGTGAATTCTTTATGCCACGAAGCCTGTCTTCTTCAAGGCGATCACTTGACTTCCAGGAGATCGTCAAGATCATCCGGTTCGTGATGTTATCACATTGAATATGCTACCATCATCATATCCTAGAATAACATATTGAAATCAATATTCCTTCCGTCCCAAATTAGATGTTAATATAAACATATTTTTTTGTCTTAAATTAGATGCAAATTTTGACGAGTTTAAGGAACAATAATTATATTTTTTCATTATATGCTAATCATTTTCACCCTCATGTATCCCATACATTCTTCCTCACAAACTTCACCATCTTCATCCACATGTCTCACATGAGGGTATTTTAGTTTATATAATTATAATTATATTGGAAAATAAGCTTAAAAACATGTTTTTATTTTTTTGTGTGAAAATGATTAGATTAACATCTAATTTGGGACGGAGGGAGTATATATATTTATATAAGTCTGTCTCCTCTTGGAGATTATTTTATGAAGACATGTTATATCTAATTGGAACAAGCTTAAGTGGTTCCTTCTTATAAACTGATAAACCAGGTCCCTCTTCCATGCTAATATCTTCCTCTTTCATTCCATCAGGCACTTTCCAGTCAAAGCAATACAAGAGATTTGCAAGTGCAAGTTCAACTACAGACACTCCCATCATAATTGCTGGACACCCTCGTCTACCGCCTCCAAACGGGAGCAGCTCGAAATGTTGTCCCTTGTAATCGATCGGACTCTCCTCGAACCTTTCAGGAATGAACTCTTCAGGATTTTGCCATATAGTAGGATCTCTCCCGATCCCCCATACATTAACTTGGATCCGGGTTCCAGGATAAACATCATACCCGTTTATCTGGAATTTCGACATTGCTTCTCGAGGAAGTAATAGTACGCTTGGAGGATGTAACCTAAAAGTTTCTTTCACTATTAGTTTCAGGTAAGATAGTTTTTCGATGTCGGCTTCAGAAACTTTTCCTTTGTTTCCGACCAAATTCCTAACTTCTTCTTGAGCTTTCTTCATTATTCTAGGATTCTTAGCCAGCTCTGCCATGGCAAACACCATGGTTATTTCTCCGGTGTCAACTCCGGCCAGAAATATGTCCTGCCGACAAAAGAGAAAAGCATCAAGATCTCGGAAACACCTTTCTCTTCTTTGATAAGGATGTAGTAATAAAATACTAATATACTACCTCCACATCAAAATAGTTTTTCACCGTTCAACCAAATGAACATGTACCTAGTGAAGATTAATGATCAATGACTAAATACATGTAGATATGAAAGAAATTAAAAATGTAAAACATCGTCTATATTTTGATAAGGATTTAGTAATAAACAGAGGAAAACAAAGTAAAAAACTTACCATAAGCATTGCTTTAATGTGATTTTCCGTAAGTTGAATGGAGTTTGAATCATTAGGATTTTTATGAAATTCTAGCATGATATCAAGAATATCATAATCCTTAAGTTTTTTAGTGTTTGAAGTCTGGAATTCAAGTGATCATGTATGAGTTTATGATAGAAAGCATCGAGATCTCGGAAACACCTTTCCCTTCTTTTATAAAGACCTGAAATCCTATCAACAATCCAACCAAAGTAAGGGAAGAAATCAGCAGCAGAGAAGCTCCCTAGCATTTCTACAGCTTCATGAACGATATTCTGAAACCTATCATTATCCAATCCTCCTCCTCGGAAACTCTTACCAAAAGCAGCTCTACAGGTTACGTCCGCTGTCAATGACAGAATCTTTTCACTCAAGTCAACCTGCTGGCCAGTCGCCGAATACTCAGATATCGAATTGATCATGAACTCGACTTCTTCTTCTCTAATGAAACGAAAAGATTGTACCCTTTTGAGACTCAACAGCTCCAGGACACAAAACTTTCTCATTTCTCTCCAGTAATCGCCATATGGCGTGAAGGCCACATCCAAATACTCGTATGATAGTCTTCCAGTGCCTATACTTAATTAATAGTACTTACATAAACTTTTCAATGAATCTAAAAAGTAAAAACGTCATCTATCTGCAGACAGATGTATTACTAGTAGTATATATAGTATTGAATTGATGAATCATTAATTAAATTACAGCAAACAAATAAATTTAGTAACCTGCTAAAGGAGGCCTGCTGCAACATTCGAGGTCGTGTGTTTTGAGAACCTGTTTTGCAGAGTCGGCCGACGAGACAACGACTGTAGGGACTCGGCCGAGTTTAAGGAAGATAACAGGACCATATTTCTTGGATATATGGTAGAGAGACTGATGAGCCAATGGACCGAGTTGGTGTAAGTTTCCGATTATAGGAAGACCGGGTGGTCCTGGAGGGAGATTAAGCTTTCTGATCATCTGATGTCTCTTCCATTTTACCAGGACAAGAAGAACAAGAATAGGAAGAAAAAGAAGAAGAAGAGGAGACGAACTAAGCTCCATTACAGTTGACTTTGGCTGAGTGAGTTTTGGGATATTTTGAGGGATATCGAATACGGGAAATTATAATTGTAATATATATTTTTAAAACGTGGTCGGAATAATGAGATTTTGGTCGGAGGTGGACGGAAATACATGTCCCGGGTTTGGCATTCTCGGGACGTCAACGCTAATTACCGTAATTAGCGTCCCGGGTTTACCATTCACGGGATTATACTGATCCCGGGTTTACCATTCACGGGACAAGGGGAGCGTGACACGTGGCGAACATGCGTGCCCCCTTGACCCGGGTTTCCCATTCCCGGGAATAGCTGTACAGTACCCGGGTTTCCCATTCCCGAGAGTAATCTGTATAACCCAGATCGCGATCCCCTTTCCTTCTTCTCCGTCGCGATTTCTTTCATTCTTTCTCAAAAATCCGTCCACTTCATCACATAATCCGGCGACTTCCTCATATATTCCGGCGATTTCATCACACTACACGGAGATATACTTATATCGAGGTAATTTTTTTTTCAAATTTCGACCAAATTTAACTTATATTGTTAATTTAGTTATTATTTTTGTCAAAATTGTGTGATGTAGAAAAAGTTGTAGGATTAGATTTGTGTGTTGTTGGGTGGTTGGTGGTTTTGATGGTTCAATTTTTCAGATTACAGTTTCGTGACGAAATTGTTGGGATTTTTGTTATTGTATATCTGTCGTAATTTTAATGGTTTTTCGGTTTGGTTTATACAATAGGTTCGATTTGATTTATTGGTTCGAATTTTCGGTTCGATTTGTTTGGGTTCGGTTTATCGGTCCGAAAAATCGGACCGATATTTTTGGGTTCGGTTTATTGGTTCGATTTATCGGTTCGGTTTGCCGGTTTGGTTTATCGATTCGGTTTATCGGTTCGATTTAAATATTAAATTTTTTAGTACTTAAATAATTTCAAATGTTTAGAGTTTTATATTTAAAAATATACTTAAACGGCCCAACATAATTAGTTGTAATATATATGTAATTAATAATCTATTTTAAATAAATAAATATTAAAAATTAATTAAAAATTATAATGAAATTTTCTGTTTAAATTAATTGTTAATTTTATTTTTTGCAGATTATGGCTGAGAGATCTTCGTGGATGCCTCAGGGACCTAGGGACGATGATCTATTATGGTTCCAGCCGCAGCATAGATCGCTCCATATCTATGCCTCCGACGAGCAGTGCGAGAGGGCGCTATTTGTACGGCGTTCATATGCATTTTTTTGGAGACTAGGAGGGAAGAAATCTACCGCATACGTCGGGTTGACGAAATTATAGAGGAGATGGGTTTTGGTTTAGTTTCGAGGATCGGTTATATGGAGTATGACCATCATCTCCTAACAGCGCTGGCAGAGCGTTGGAGGCCGGAGACTCACAGTTTCCACCTGTGCGTCGGCGAGGCCACCATCACGCTCGAGGATGTGGAGGTGTTACTCGGTCTACGTACGGATGGTTTGCCAGTCACTGGCAGAGAGTCGTATCCCAGCGACGACGACATGCCCGGCTACCTTCATACGCTTTTGGGGTTTGTTCCGGACAGGGATGGTAGGACCGGGATTAAACTTTCGAGCATTAAGGACCACCTGATCCGCCACAAGCGCCGTGTGCATATTTCAGAGCAGGAGGCCCTACAGAGGGCTCGATGTCACGTCGCCTTCTTGTTGGCTGGCTGCTTTTTCCCCGATATGAGCCAGAACAAGATCGATCTTTTCCTGCTTCAGCTGTTGGAGGATCCGAAGCATTGTTCTCAGTTGAGTTGGGGCAGCGCCGTTCTTGCGTATACATACCGCTCATTGTGCCACGCGGCCCGATCAGGAGAGAATTCCGCAAACATGTGCGGTTTGCTTGTGCAGTCTTGGGCATGGTCCAGGATACGGAAGGTTAGACCGAGATTTGGAGCCACAGGGCGCCCCCTTCGCCGCACGGTAAGTTCGCATCTGTATATGTTGTAAACTTACTTACTAGATTATTTATAACTACGATTTTGAATTTAAATATGTTCTAACGCAGGTGGACTAGACCGTTGTCCAGGACCACTGTGACCAGTCATGTCCTCCTCGCATATAGGGACCAGCTCTCCCTGATGACTCCGTCCCAGGTATGTAGTCTTACAATTCACATGTACCTTACAATAATGGATTTCTGAAATTCTTTAATATATTTCATACAACCTATTTTTGCTTATTTCCATACAGTTCGAGTGGACGCCATACGTTCAACACATGGAGTCTCTACCTGATGGATGTCGTCAGGGTGTGAACATTTGGAGGTCCAGGACAGCCCTTCACTTCTACTACGCCGTCGAGGCTCACTACCCCGATAGGGTGCTGCGACAGTTTGGTTGCACCCAATTTACTCCTCCAGCGCCCCTTCATTCGGCCGAAATAGAAAGATTGCACAGACTGAAGCGGACAGGACACCCCAAGAATTGGGCGCAAGTCCATGCAGATTACGTTGAGCAGTGGGAAGCTCGAGCCGGTAGTGTGGTTTGGGGTATCCCCACAGATGAGCCCACGACGGATGTCGATTATATGCCATGGTATTGGCGTAAGAAAGTGAAGTTCGTACATGATCCTGGTCAGCAGCCTCCACCGGCAGGTTACCACGGCCGGACCGATGCGTTGCACGCCCTGGTACGTACTTAATATTTTATACGACCGATACGTCCGTCATCCTCTACTGCATGATATTGAATCGAACAGTAATTTTATTGGTTTTGAATTGCAGAGCGTAGAGTTGAGCCAGATCATGCGGTTTACGTCCTCACTACAGGATCGGTATCGACATATCGACACAGATGCCGAGCATGTCGATAATTACGGGGTCATATCGACCAGGATTAGTTCCGCGCTGGAGGCCGCTGGATTGACATATCGGGAAGATGAGCCAGATGTAGTCGACGAAGCAGTCGTGCACACGAACCCGAGTCAGAATTATAATCCACCACATCGGACATCGTTTCTGGGCTGGCTAGGGAGACGGGTTTTGGGGGGCGGTAGACGTCGAAGAGTCAGGTCTCCCGAGGTACATTCTCCTTTAGACGAAGCCGGACCCTCTCGTCCGGCTACATCTGGACCATCGCGTCACCCCGTCTCCGGGCCCTCTCGTCTCGCTGCATCTGGACCCTCTCGTCCTGCTGTATCTGGGCCCTCCCGTCCCAATCCTCCTGCATTCGATCAGTCGACGGACGTCTATTATCCACAGATGGATACTGCACCGGAGGCCAATCCGATAGGGAGCGAGGTCTTGTTTTCAGACGATGTTAATTCGAGGTTCCTTGACCAGCGGTTCACTTCTGATGACATGGCCGATGCGACATCGTCGTATAGTCAGTTGGGCCCTCATGCCACATCCGATCAGCACCAGCCCATCGAGTTTACGGAGGACGATCTTTGGAGATCTGCCGTGCATCAGCAGCCCACGCATGACACGCCTCGTCGGTCGTTTTCCTCGGATGTTCATATGGGATTAGGTATCGGGTCCAGTTCCTACGGCGTTTGGTCACAGTCTGCAGGAGATCCCGCACCAGCGACGGAGGAGACAGAGTTGCATCCCAAGGATCGCCTACATCGGGGTCAGATTGAGAGGAGGGATAGTTGGGTATACCCGCCGCCGTGAGTGGTTATTTTATATTCCTTCGTAGTTGTGATATGACGTTACTTTTTTATTTATGTGTTGAGTAAGACTTTATTTACATTTCGATCGTCTAACGTTTTATTTATATAAGAACACAATTAACATTTCATTTCATATTAGTAGTTCTAACATTAAGTTATAAAGTAGAATTGAATAACATTTAATTTTATATTAGTATTGAATAACATTAAGTTAAAAAGTAAAATTGAATAACATTTAATTTTATATTAGTATTGAATAACATTAAGTTACAAATTAGAATTGAATACATGAAAAACGTTAATAACGCCAAAGTAATATTTCATTCATCTACGTCGTCATCATCCTCGTCGTCACCGTCATCTTCATCAGTATATCCGTCATCGTCGTCTTCATCGGAATCATCCGGTTCTTCCATCTCGTAGTCCTCATCGTAGTCGGAATCCTCGTATCCGAGAGGGGCATTTCCTTGAAGTCCGTACGGATCATGCAACATGTTCACCGGCAATCTATCCACAGCGGAATGACTGAAAGGGCATTTCCTCCTATCGTGGTCGTGTCCATTACAGTTGCTGCATGCGCGGGGTCTTGTGCCTCCGCTGATCGCGTAGTCTCTCGCACCCCTTATTCGTCTGTTATTTCTCCTACGACCACGACCCGTGTGATGAACCATCCGCGTGTCGTCCGGTAGTAAGCAAAATCCCGATACAGGCCAATCGTTCGGCAGAGGATGAAATACACCGCTGAATTGATTTTTCCAACCGTCCCATGTGTGGCAACTGTGAACTAGATCTAAACGACGAACGCCAAGTGCCTTACCAACAGCCATTGCGTGAGAGCAAGGAATCCTGTAAGTGTCCCACTGTAAACATGTGCAAGAACCCGTGTCGAATTGTATAGTGTGTTCTTTGCCCGAAACTCCCATGCGCAACGACGGAGATACCACACGGAACGTACGGTCGGGACAGTTTGGATATAAGGATACATCGTACCGCCTGGCCCTCATTTTTTTATCTTGGAATGTCCGATACGGTTTCTCTGCAAGAGGATATCTAAACCTATTTATCTTTGCAATCTCGTCCGTAAAAATCGCCATCGCTTTTGCGTGAGTGGCCTGGACTAACGCCCTTATTGGCAAGAATCGATCTCCTCTGAGAACGTTATTGTAACTCTCCGCGTCGTTGGAGGTAGTGATGCCCCATCGGTAGAATCCGTCTTGGAACAATGTCCATTTCTCAAGGAGAATACGTTGAAGGTATGTAGCTGCCTGAGTACTCGTTTGTATTAAATCTGTCCAAGCCTTCGTATATTGTTCCTGATCCAAAGCGGTTGAAACAACCCAACATAACCCATATAACCCTTTCTTCTTTGGGACGCTTGCAATCATATTGGCACGAACGTGCTCCATGCAGTACTTGTGCATGTGAAATGTTTTAAATTGATGGACTAATACGTATAAAGAATTGCAAATAAAATTAGGATGTCATCATTACCTGTGAACTCCCCAGTTCGGAAATTTTGTATCCATCTTAACGATTGCAGAGAGGATGCCAGAATGACGATCATAGATTATGCAAGTAAACGAATCTTGCAGAACGTATATTTTTAAATATTTCAAGAACCAGTACCAGCTGTGGGTCGACTCTTCGTCTATTACGGCATATGCGACTGGCACGACTCTTAGGTTAGCAGTCTTCACAAGCGCCACGATCGCCTTACCCTTGTACGCCCCTTTAAGATGCATTGCGTCGACGGTAACCACAGGGTGACTGTGCTCAAATGTCCGTTTGGTGGCACCGAAATGCCAAAATACGTATCTGAAAAAATTAACATAAAGCATAAAAATCTATTTCGCAGACATATACCGCGTACAGTGAACATAGTTCGTACCTGAAAATCTTCCTCCGGCTATTTACGACACCGTCTTCTTTCTTGAACTTCCACTGTACTTTCGTCCCGTCGTTGCACTGTTCTAGGGCACGCATGTAACTGGGCAGTTGGCGAAAATTTGTTTCCCAATCTCCGTATACTTGGTTCAGTGCAACCCGCTTGCCGTCCCAAGCTTTTTTCCGGCCTATTCTACAGCCGAATACTGCTTCGCAGTCATCAATGATGGATTTGATTGGGTAATTCGGACGTTCGCGAATCTTCGAAGTTATGACGTAGGCAACATGATTTTGCGATATATTTCGGTCATCCCGTTCGTTGTTTGCACCGTCGCAATTATGCCCGTCGCACCACACTGTAATTTGCCACGTACGATATTCGATCTTATACGAAGCACGGATCCTCCAGTTACATACAGTACCGTTGAACGGTGCGTTAGTACGTCTGTTCGGACGATTTATACATTCTGCCGCCCATCTCGTCTTATCTGATAACGTAGTGTGATGCTCGGCTCCACGCCTAGTTGACCAAATGGCTACCGCACCCCGAAGTTCTTCCTTGTTCGAAAAATGTGTTCCCAGCTTTATGGTGTTAGGGTCACCATTGTATAAATCTGAACAAGTAGGCATTCGGCGGTTTGTTATCTCATCAGGTCCATCCATATTGCTGAAGACATGATAATCCGCGACGCGAGGAACAATGTAATCCTCGTCGGAGGGCCCGTATCCCCGCCGTCCGCGAGGCCTACTACTCGACTCTCCCCCAGCATTGGGTCTCGATGTTCCACCCGAATTAGGAATCGGGAGGTGACTTATGAACAAGTCCCGACTCCAAGATTGATGTTGATACATCAACGACAATGTGGCATCATCATTAATGACGATACAACGCTTATCACCATTATCAACGGCGTATACGTAGATTAGCCTCAATTGTACCGCTTCTCTTTCAATCCCAACAAAATTACACATTATTTTGGAAAAATCATCATAACTAAACCTATCTTCGAGCGTATACGTTGCGTCGGGAACGCTACATACAACGATCTTGCCATCGACATATTGTATAGAACTCTTTCAATATAAATTTAAATATGAAGACATATTTAATAAAATAAAAAATAATACGAAAGAAAACACTAAATTTTGATATTAAGAGATTTTGAGAAAAATATGGAGATAGATTGTGAAAATGTATACGGTGCGAGGTGGTTTATATAGGAAAAGTGTCACGGGAATGAAATTCACGAAATAAAGCAAGCCGGGCGTACCAAAACCGGTACTAGCTATTCCCGGTAATGGCATTACCGAATCCGTGAATGGGAAAACCGGACACACGGTTCCCGGTTTTGTCATTCCCGGGAATAGCTAGTCCCGGTTTTGGTACGCCCGGGAACAAGCATTCCCGATTTTGAGAAACCCGGGATTGGACTTAATTAATGACGATTAACACTCCCGGTTTTGAGAAACCCGAGAGTAGTAAACGCTGTTCACGTTTAACGGCTCCGTTATACAACAGTGCCGTGCCCGAATCGAATATTGCCTTAATCTTGTCTATTGTTAAAGTCAGTCGAAGGTTGGAGCACGGGACCAGTATATCGTACTAGGTTTGTCGCTTGGCTACCGCGAGAGGGCGTTATTTTGTACCATATATATAGAAAGAAAAATAAAACTTCATATGTATTATTGGCTATGAACCCCGGCTGCATTGACGTTTCTGTCCCAAAGACATCTCTTGGAAATTGGTACATGGTGGGGACAGATACAAAACGTCCAGAGGATCTGTAAGCGGTAATAGAGTCTGATTTAATAAGTAATATTGCTCGGTGGCTAGTAAAATTTTAGGCATATCATTCATTTCATCATTGGCTTATTATTATGATGTACTTGCATGCAGGTGGTTGTTACCCAAATGAATGGGAATGATAATACATCAGAATCCATTCATGTACTTCACGTGGGGAAGATGAGAATGAAGTTATGTAAAGGAAAGACGAGTATTTCAAAGGAGTATTATTCGTCTTCAATGCAGGTATAGTACTAAGTTATACTTGATTGATAATTTGCCCATCATCTTTCTAATACATACATACATACATAACTTGTTTTTATTATTATTATTATTATTATTATTATTATTAGCTTTGTGGAGTAAGAGGAGGGGGCAATGCAACAGCTCAGGCATTGTTTTGGCAATCCAAGAAAGGCACATCTTACGTATTAGCATTTGAAACCGAGAGAGAAAGGAATGCTGCTATTATGCTCGCTAGGAGGTTTGCTTTCGATTGCAATGTAAGTTGTTTTTACCCGCCTTATCATAACACTTGAGTATAATAATACTTAATATGTTTCCTAAGCAAGAATTTCATTTCAGATCACACTTTCCGGACCAGAAGACAGATCTCCTCAATTACAGACCTAACAAACCCATAGAAACTCCACTCGTCTCGTCTAATTGTAATTATGCTGAGCCTCACCTCACATCTTCATACTGTTGAATGTATAAAGTCTGTTTGTATTAGTATTAGATAGGGAGGGTGATTGGTTTGTTTGTTGTATTAATTAATTATCTCATTCATGGGGCGTTGTTCGATGTTTTCTTTCCTTGGTATTTTTGTCCCGACAACAACACAAGGCATGTTTTTTTTGTTGGCCTGAGTGTGTCCTAGTCCTAAAGACAGGAAAAGTGAGTGTAACATTTATCCCCATTTGTGTTTGGGGGGTGATTTGTAGTCAGATTTATGAATTCTTATGATTGATTATGGTTATAAAATATCGATATGAATTCTTTATGCCACGAAGCCTGTCTTCTTCAAGACGATCACTTGACTTCCAAGAGATCGTCAGGATCATCCGGTTCGTGATGTTATCATATTGAAAATGCTACCATCATCATATCCTAGAATAACATATTGAAATCAAATACATATATTTATGTAAGTCTGTCTCCTCTTGGAGATTATTTTATGAAGACATGTTATATCTAATTGGAACAAGCTTAAGTGGTTCCTTCTTATAAACTGTTAAACCAGGTCCCTCTTCCATGCTAATATCTTCCTCTTTCATTCCATCAGGCACTTTCCAGTCAAAGCAATACAAGAGATTTGCAAGTGCAAGTTCAACTATAGACACTCCCATCATAATTGCTGGACACCCTCGTCTACCGCCTCCAAACGGGAGCAGCTCGAAATGTTGTCCCTTGTAATCGATCGGACTCTCCTCGAACCTTTCAGGAATGAACTCTTCAGGATTTTCCCATATAGTAGGATCTCTCCCGATCCCCCATACATTAACTTGGATCCGGGTTCCAGGATAAACATCATACCCGTTTATCTGGAATTTCGACATTGCTTCTCGAGGAATTAATAGTACGCTTGGAGGATGTAACCTAAAAGTTTCTTTCACTATTAGTTTCAGATAAGATAGTTTTTCGATGTCAGCTTCAGAAACTTTTCCTTTGTTTCCGACCAAATTCCTAACTTCTTCTTGAGCTTTCTTCATTATTCTAGGATTCTTAGCAAGCTCTGCCATGGCAAACACCATGGTTATTGCTCCGGTGTCAACTCCGGCCAGAAATATGTCCTGCCAACAAACGAGAAAAGCATCAAGATCTCCGAAATACCTTTCTCTTCTTTGATAAGGATGTAGTAATAAAATACTAATATACTACCTCCACATCAAAATAGTTTTTCACTGTTCAACCAAATGAACATGTACATAGTGAAGATTAATGATCAATGGCTAAATACATGTAGATATGAAAGAAACTAAAAATGTAAAACATCATCTATATTTTGATAAGGATTTAGTAATGAACAGAGGAAAACAAAGTAAAAAACTTACCATAAGCATTGCTTTAATGTGATTTTCCGTAGGTTGAATGGAGTTTGAATCATTAGGATTTTTATGAAATTCTAGCATGATATCAAGAGTATCATAATCCTTGAGTTTTTTAGTGTTTGAAGTCCTGGAATTCAAGTGATCATGTATGAGTTTATGATAGAAAGCATCGAGATCTCGGAAACACCTTTCCCTTCTTTTATAAAGACCTGAAATCCTATCAACAATCCAACCAAAGTAAGGGAAGAAATCAGCAGCAGAGAAGCTCCCTAGCATTTCTAGAGCATCATGAACGACATTCTGAAACCTATCATTATCCAATCCTCCTCCTTCTCGGAAACTCTTACCAAAAGCAGCTCTACAGGTTACGTCCGCTGTCAATGACAGAATCTTTTCACTCAAGTCAACCGGCTGGCCAGTCGCCGAATACTCAGATATCGAATCGATCATGAACTCGACTTCTTCTTCTCTAATGAAACGAAAAGATTGTACCCTTTTGAGACTCAACAGCTCCAGGACACAAAACTTTCTCATTTCTCTCCAGTAATCGCCGTATGGCGTGAAGGCCACATCCATATACTCGTATGATAGTCTTCCAGTGCCTATACTTAATTAATAGTACTTACATAAACTTTTCAATGAATCTAAAAGTGAAAACGTCATCTATCTGTAGACGATGTATTACTAGTAGTATATATAGTATCGAATTGATGAATCATTAATTAAATTACAGCAAACAAATAAATTTAGTAACCTGCTAAAGGAGGCCTGCTGCAACATTCGAGGTCGTGTGTTTTGAGAACCTGTTTTGCAGAGTCGGCCGACGAGACAACGACTGTAGGGACTCGGCCGAGTTTAAGGAAGATAACAGGACCATATTTCTTGGATATTTGGTAGAGAGACTGATGAGCCAATGGACCGAGTTGGTGTAAGTTTCCGATTATAGGAAGACCGGGTGGTCCTGGAGGGAGATTAAGCTTTCTGATCATCTGATGTCTCTTCCATTTTACCAGGACAAGAAGAACAAGAATAGGAAGAAGAAGAAGAAGAAGAAGAAGAAGAGACGAACTAAGCTCCATTACAGTTCACTTTGGCTGAGTGAGTTTTGGGATATTTTGAGGGATATCGAATACAATTGCATTAATCTTGTCTATTGTTCAAGCCAGTCCAAGTCTGGACCACGGGACCAGTATATTGTAATAGGTTTGTCGCTTGGCTACCGGGAGAGGGCGTTATTTTGTATCATATATATAGAAAGAAAAATAAAACTTCATATGTATTATTGGCTATGGACATCTCTTGGAAATAGGTACATGGTGGGGACATACGAAACGTCCAGAGGACGGATATCAGAAACTTAACAACCACATAGTACAATGTATCCAAGCTCCATTAATCAAGTAAACAGTAGATTTTTCTGGAAAAAAAAAAAAAAAAAAAAAACATAACAAAATCTATTATCATTGTGCAACAAAAAGCCTCTCACTAGTTTCTTCAACAAAAGCATTTCCAGATTTCTACATCTCATTAGTTGCTAGAGAAATACAAAAGTAATTTGATCTCAATCCTAACCATAGAAACTTCAGAGACTTAAAAAGAGAAACCCCAAATTACCAAGGGATGCCCTTGTTTAGCTTATCTTTTCTTGTCCGCCGCCATCCTCTTGCGTATCTCATGAGCTGTGTTGAAGATTCCAAGGGTAGGTTGGTTGCACACAAAGCATTTTTTGTTCTTCGCATGATGCTGAGACAGAGGAGGTCGTGGTACCGTGACGTGGAGAAGAGAGGCGATGGCGAGGCGGAGAAGAGCGACCGTGGTGAGGTGGAAGAAGAGTGGTTACTGGCGGTGGCGAGACGGAGTAGAGAATTCTCGCGGCGGCGGCCGTGGTTAGGGAGAAGAGAGGATGGCGACGGTGGAGAAAAGATGCTATGTGGCGACCGTCCCGTCGTCCAATTTTTCCGTTTCCGATCACCGTCTATCTATCCGTATACGTATGTAGTAGTAAAGTTGAGGGACGGACTTACGTACTTTCTCTGTTTAAACAGCAAAACGTATATAAGGAAGTATATGAGGAAGTATATGTAAGTTTTTTTTAAAGTTAGGTCCATATAAAAACAATGAGTGCGCTACAGTTTTAGGGTTTGAAATGGAACGGTAAACGGATATAGTGAAATCGAAAACACTGTGTTCGATTTTGGTTAAGGCGTGATTATGGCGTGATTAGGCTTTCTCCTAACCATAAACGAACACGCTGTAATTATGCGACACAATCGAACACGGTGTGTTCGTTTTTGGTCTTCCATAATCGAACACCGTGTGTTCGTTTTTGGTATGGTTCCTCAAATGATTAATTAGCATACTTGTATGATTAATTAAAGAAACAAGACCAAAAACGAACACGGTGCGTTCGAGTTCGAGTGATTAATTAGCATACTCCTCAAGTGATTAATTAGCATACTTGTATGATTAATTAAAGAAACAAATGCACCAACCATATTCCTCAAGTGATTAATTAGCATACTTGTATGATTAATTAAAGAAATTAGACCTTAAACAAAACCAAAAACGAACACGATGTGTTCGAGTCTCAAGTGATTAATTAGCTATGATTAAAGAAACAAATGCACCAACCATACTCCATACTTGTATGATTAATTAACCATCCATACTTGTATGATTAATTAACCAAAAACGAACACGGTGTATTCGAGTCTCAAGTGATTAATTAGCTATGATTAATTAAAGAAACAAATGCACCAACAAATGCACCAACCATACTCCATACTTGTATGATTAATTAACCAAAAACGAACACGGTGTGTTAGATTATGCTTTTGGTAAAGATCGAACACACCATGTTCGATTATGGACCCAATGATGTGCTAATGATTACATTGAATCCGATTATGATTTAAGTAATCCTAATCAACTATTAGGGAGGAAGATCGAACACACCATGTTCGATCTTCTTATTTTTCTCCACCTCCCGTAAACAACCACATAGTCTGTCCACGTATCACAAAATATACATATATTTATGTAATTAACTTTAAAAACAACGCATGGTCTATTTTGTCAACGCTTGGGACTATTTACAGGCCCAAATTCAACTAATGAGCCTAAATTCTACGGCCCAATTAAATTTTTTCTTTCTTCCTCTTCACATCGCCACCGAACAGAACACTGGCGGACGGCCAATCTCTCTCTCTCTCATCAGCTCTCTCAAGCTCGACAGTTGACTAACAATCTTAATGACCCAAGAAACATCAACCCTAATTTCAAGTTCCAAATCCATTTTCGTTGATCAATTTTATAAAAAAAATCCCAACTTTTTCGAAGCAGAGAGACGTCCAACTTGAAGCTTTTCTTCTTCTTCTTCTTCTTCTTTTTCAACTGTCTGGTACGTATTTTTCTCTCCCAATCATCAATTTTTATTAATTTCATTCATTTATTATGGCTATGGTGTTTGACTCCGTTGACTTTATCGCATCAGTTTCAGGCAGGGGTTTGTAATATGACTGGAATTGTATTCTGTTAGTTTGACGAACTTTGATGTAACTCTGCTAAATAAAGTTATGTTTCATTGTCCTCTTTCGCCAACTTGGTCCCATCTATGATTGTCTTTAACCTATTTGTATCTTAGTACAATGAATTATTGGGTTCAGATTAGGATGATTGTGGTTCATATGCTTTGATTCTGTTATCGAAAAAGACTATAACTTGGAAAATATATGAATGATAGGTGGAAATCAGTAAAGATGGCAGAGGTGGAGGAGAAGGATCTAGTTGAAATATTGAGCGAGAATATCCCAATTGACCTTGTCAAATACATTAACCATGTCAGGGCTCCGTTAGCAGGTGCCATAGCAACATTTTCAGGCACAACACGGGACACTTTCGACGGAAAACAAGTTGTGGAGTTGAGGTATGAAGCATACGTTCCAATGGCAGTTCGCTGCATCAAAGCCATTTGTTCGTCTGCTCGTTCATCGTGGGATCTCCATTCAATAGCAGTTGCTCATCGCCTTGGCCCTGTTCCAGTCGGAGAAACGAGCGTGTTCGTTGCGATTTCGTCTGTTCACCGTGGTGATGGTTTAGATGCTTGTAAGTTTGTGATTGATGAGTTAAAGGCATCCGTTCCAATATGGAAGAAAGAAGTTTATACTAATGGCGAGGTATGGAAGGAGAATTCCGAGTTTATGGATCGGAGGTTGGAGTTTGGGAAGACTGGCTGCGTAAGTAAAGACGACAAGGTGGAAAAAAATAGAAAGACTTGTTGTGGCTCCAAGGTTAAAGTTGCTGATGCCAACCAGACAACCATGGAAGAAGAGTTGTTATCTCATTCTGAGTTGAAGCAATGAAGCTTGAAGTTTGCTTATACTTTTTCCCTTTCTTCTTAAATTCATAGTAAGACTAATTTACTGTGAATCTGTATCTGTATGCATTGTCTAATAATAAAATTGTCCCATCATATTTGCCGATACTTGCCGGATTTCTTCATTTGGATCTAACTTGAAGACCAAGTAATGTTAACCGAGCATGATTTAGGTTTTGATTAACTATAGAGGAAAAAAAAAAGTAACTCAAAACAAATAACGTGCGATTCAAAATATGTAACCATTCAATACTTGCAAGCTGAAAGTGTTTACACAAAATCAGAAGTGTTTAAAAGCAGAACATCATTAATAAGAACCCTACACATCCCTCTCTCCGGAGGCTACATAGAAGCATGATAAACAAAGATTGGATCATAATAGAAGCATGATCGCAAAGATTCATAACTACCAAACACGAAACAGTCACCTTTGGAACCACTTTTCATTCATCTTGTGTAAGAGACAAGAAGCTATTGGCTGGAGAATGAAGAGCCACCGCACCATGATCGATACTAGAGAATTTACGATACACTCCTTTGAGCTTACTGTCCGGTGCTGCAGAGTGAAAGCTAACAAGACGGCGGGCACATTCACTGTAACACATCACAACAACTTTATGAGAAACATATAAAATTACTGAGAAAATAGAAGAGACGAGAAAGAGACTTTTTTTAATACATTAGCTGATTTTTGGAGTAGCCTGTATAATGCTTGAGAGTGTTAGTCCAGAAAGGCTTCTTCCCAAGGGTGCATCGAGCAGCATAAACAGCAGAAGCAGCAAACATGGAGGGGCAAAATTGAACTATCATATGATATTGCATCAAGCCAAGCTCTGCAAGGAAGAAGACCATATTCTCCATGTCTGGATCGGAAGAATCAGAAACCTTGCTGTATCGTGCAAGGAAGACGTATGGTGTAGGAACAGTCAAATACCAGTCGAGCTTTCCCAATATTGTTTTCTCCATCGAAAGAACCAGTTCTCTGGCATAAGCATTTTCCGATATCGATACGAAGTCATTAACCTCTGGTGCATAAATCTCTTCATACTTGCAAGCAATGAACATAGCACTGATCCCAACCAGCTGAAGTTCTTTCCTATCAACAGATGTGGTTGACAGAAATCGATCAATGATATTAATCG
>NW_027266531.1:0-80356 GCF_046630445.1 Rutidosis leptorrhynchoides | reverse complement strand
GGTTTTTCCTAAGTCCAAATATTACGACTGGAAATCATTTCTCATCGCGTAATTAAGAAATTTAAAATTCAAAACATATTCCGATCAAAAAAATTTAGAGGTAATTAATTTTTATGGATATCATTAATATTAGCCCTGATCAAACAAGATGGGTTGATGACAAGCACGATGTTTCTCCCCCATTCGGAACATCCCCATTCGGTGAATCAAGTGTGAATTGATTTATATACCAATAAATAAATTATTATAGTATAAGAGTTAACCCAAACAGGTTTATCTATACAACGCTAACCTACTTTACATGTTTGAATTCAACAATACACTGGATCGGGTATACACAGCGCTAACTCCGGATCAAATTTGCCAACTCAGCCAAACGACTTCGCTTTATATATACTAGATGTCCAACCAAACAAATCAAGCTTACCCCAAAGTTACAGTTTAGCTATTAAAGAGCGCCAAAGTAGGTACGCACATGTAGATGATTAAGCAAAAAGAACAAAAACTAGGTAGATTATGCATAGATGATTCAAAAGAAAGAGGTCAGACGAGGTGAAAAGCTACGGGAAATTGTTTGTTGAGAGAGATAGATGCGATATAGTATAGATAGTCATTGATCATATAGAAGGAAATGAAATGAAGGAGAAAGAAAAACAATGGCTTTTGCATTGTTGAGTATGTTTGTTTTTGGACATGGTGGATAAAGCTTTTGGCTGAGTCAGCAAATTTGACGAGAGTCAGCAAAATTAACATATATTTGGACGGTTTCGGAGGTAAGTGTTGTAAGAAACCTTAGAAATCGAAATTCCTTAACATGAGAAAAGAAATCGATTTTACAGCAAGATTTCCAAAATTTATATACAAGTCTCTACATTTATGAAGAGGATGAAATTCATGCCTAATAGTTTCAAAAACAATCATTTTCGTCCCTACGACTAACAAAAACACAAACTTTAGCATGAAAACCGATTTCTGGGCTTTAAAAACATGAAAGACAGAGACTTGGAATGATGATGGTGTTGTGCTTTGGCCATTTGGAGATGAAAAGATGAGTTTTTTATTAAAACACTAAGCATAACATAAGCTAACTAAAAACTAATTTATTTATCCTAAGACATGAAAGTAAAAATGAAATTCCTTGAGAAATCTACATGTTGATAGTATTTCAAAAACTCAGATTTTTCTCCATTTAGTTTTTCCGATTACAAACTTACTTTTATAAGAAAAATTATCATTTTTTTCTTTTTCTAATGAACAATCACATAATTCCATAATTATATTTCAATCAATAGCTGTAAAAGGAGTTCCTTGTGCACCACTCATGCATCCCAGCCTTTCATCTTCAATCTGCAGCAGCTTTTCTGCATTTTTGACAATTTAGTCCCTATAAAACTGTAGTTTTTCAGTTTGATCCTTTTATTTTATGCAGTCTTCAAAAACAGTCCCCTCTTAGTCCTATTTTTTTTTGTTTCTTCAATGGCTTCAATCGTGAAATGAACTCTCCAACAAGTGTTGGATGGAATAAAAGTTTTGAGTACCCAGTTGTTAGAGGGTGGTTCGAACCATAGTCATTAGTTTCCATCAATTTTACGACCATACAATGAGAACGACTACTAGCCAACAATTGGGAACAGCTAGCCAACAATTCATATAGAGCTGTTGGATTTGCCTGAGCCCTTCGTTAAATGTGACTTAACAGCTAGCTATTGATCACCAAACTAATTATTACTTGAAATTTCTCCTAATGAAAAGAAGATTTTGCTTTCAAATGGTTTTCGTAAATACAATTATGTCATCAGGATTGGCCGATGAAAATCATTTTTCCTCATCATTGTTGGAATACAATGAACATCTTCACGTAGTCGAAAAGTGTATAGCTGAGGATGTAAATGTGATATTTGAGAAATGAGCATTGCATGTGACAGTAAATTGTTTTGTTTTTTTTTCAATTGTTTTAATATAGTAAATTCTCATAATGGTTTTGTAGGCATAAAAAATTCGACAACCAATGAGATAAAAACGTCATGTTGGATCGACAATTAACCCTAGGACAAAGAATGAAAAATGGTAGTCCTAATTCCTAGGGTTCTGATGTCGTAAGAGTTGAATCGATCAGAGGTTCGGAGCTCAAGATGTCGTTGTAGAACGAGGACCAAAATAGACATAAATTATTATATTGAGGATTGAGATGTAAAGACTGAAATAATAATGAGCAGGCTTTAGAAAAGAAATATTAAGATAGACCTTAATTAAATTATTCAATAAACGGACCACAAGCCATTTGAGTTGCTGCAGATGGATAAAAAGGGAAAGATTTTTTTATTTTTTTTTGGACGTAAAGAGTTGATTTGGTTCTAGAAGATTTTTTCTTTTAAATCTCAAGAGATGTCAACATAAAATCAAAGGATCATGTTAAAAATGGAAAAGAAATATTGAAGGTTAATTGGCATGAGATGCAAGCATAAGTTTGTAGGGAAATTATTGGTAAAACATGAAGTAAATATTGAGTTCCTACCTTGGAGCTATGCCGAAACAGAATATTACGTTGATCAGACAAATCAAATTGGCGAAGTCTTGACATAGTGTTTAATACAGAATCATCTTCCAACAGGAAACAATGTATTCACTCATTAATGACATCAAGCCTCCTCAACGTTATAAATAGAGGCCTTCCTCTCATAATTCACACACTCAGAATTTTGAAGAAGTTGCAGAGCTCGTTACATTGCAGGAATGCCGTCGTGCTGTCAGAATCATCCCTTCAACACCCTAATCCGTAAGTAAATCCAGCCACCTTGCTTCAAAAAAGCACAAAGGTATAAACTAAAAGATCTACGGTAAAGTGTAATAGGAAGAAAAACTAACTAGATCAAAGGATCAAATAGTCGTGAATTCCACATCTTTTGTAATTTTAATTATCTGAATTGCTAATAAATTGTTTTTCATTCATTGTTTGTATTCCGAATATTTTGCTTTTTTTTATTCATGTCTACAAATTTATCTATTAGAGTGAATTAAAATTTATTTGCACAAAATAAATTACAGAAATCCATCCACCTTTTCTCTTGAAATTTAGTTATTTATTCTTTTAGCAGTTTCGTGCTAAAGTTTTGAAATTCAAATCTTTATAATCGGGTATAATCCGATTTTTAAATTACCAAAAAAACTTTCCAAGTTGTAGGCTTGTTGAGGGTTTACCATAGGCTTGTTGAGAATCTTCCCTAGTTGTAAGGCTATTAAGCATCTTTTCCGAGTTGTAGGGCTGTTGAGAATTTACTGAGTGGTAGGCTTGTTGAATATATTTCCGAGTCATAGGCTTGTTGACGGTTTACAAAGTTGTAGGCTTGTTGTGAGAATCTTTCCGAGCTGTAGGCTTGTTGTGCATCTTTTGGAGTTGTAGGCCTGTTGAGAATCATTTTGAGAAGTAGGCCTATTGAGGGTTTACCAAGTTGTAGGAGTGTAGAAATTTTTTTCGAGTTGTATGCCTATTGATGGTTTACCGAGTTGTAGGCTTGTTGAATATCTTTCTGAGTAGTAGGCCTGTTGAAGGTTTACCAAGTTGTAGGATTGTTGAGAATCTTTCCATGTAGTAGGCCTGTTGAAGGTTTTACGAAGTTGTAGGCTTGTTGAGAATCTTTCCAATTTGTAGGCTTGTTGAGAATCTTTTCGAGTAGTAGGCCTGTTGAAGGTTTACCATGTTGTAGGCTTGTTTAGAATCTTTCCAACTCGTAGGCTTGTTGAGAATATTTCCGAGTTGTAGGTCTGTTGAGAATATTTTCGAGCAGTAGGCCTGTTCATGGTTTACCATGTAGGCTTGTTGAGAATCGTATGGAGTTATAGGCTTGTTTAGAATCTTTTCGAGTTGTTGTCTTGTTTAGAATCTTTTCGGTAAACCATCAGTAGGCTTGTTGAGCATCTTTCCGAGTTGCTGGAACTAGAAGTAAGCTTTAATGTACTCGAAATTTAGATAAGTGGAACTCCTTTCCTTTGTCTAGAGCAAGAAACATCAAAACTAATCATTAATGCAGAAAAAGATCATAATAATAATTTTACAAGGGGCTATATATGATGAATGATACAGAGTTCATACAATTTTAATTAAAACTATCCAAAACTAGTTAATACAACTATTAACTTTACTAAATAGTTGGCATTCATGAAACATCAAAACAATTTGAGACCAAATACGATTTAGCATCTAAAACAGATGATAAGTAAATCGTTACGTCGATCAGCTAGCTAGCTCTAGGTTCGCTCTAGATTGACGCTTTCGATAAGGCTAAGAAAAGTACGTACTACTCTAAGACATTGATATCACATATATATGCTACCAAAAACTAGTTTATATTGCAACATGCATTTCTCCTCTCCTGCGCCTTTACAAATGAAGGTATATTAGTCCTGAGGAATTTCTAGGTGGGCTTAGTCTAACACTTTATTTATAAATATGGCATCAGAAATTTAAACACGTGTACAAAGTTAAAAATTCAGAATGATATGGAAATATTGAGTTGGTAAAAATATTTTACATCAAAAAAAAAACTTAACCGTGTTGGTCTCTCTCACCTAGAACGAACATGCCTCTTTCAAATGTGAGAATCCGGTAAACATGAAACTTTAGCAAAACGATGAAGGGTTTGCATTGAAGATTAGTGTTCGAAAGCAATAAATTTCATCAACTTGTAATTCTTAGATGATAAAGAGAAAATTCGAATCTGGGTAATTTGAGACCCTATTTTATTTCTAAACATATTGATTGGAGTGACAGTCGAGAATTGAAATTGTAATACCCAATTGGACAATCGAAATTCAAACGGAAATTGTAATACCCAGTTGAGAAAAAGATTTAGCGTGACTTTTAATTTGATGATATATGGCAAGTGGAAACTGAAATCGGACAAACTTCAAAATCTAGAATGAAAATGGTAAGATATGGACAACAAAACAAATACTATTTTCAGTACATACAAAAAGGGACATTTTGAGTACAAATATGAGATTTGCATGTCAAAATCCTAGTGTGAAAATTATAGTATCAATTTTCTGGTGAAAGAAAATATGTTTGTATCGTGAAAGTGGCGGAGACAGGTGAACAAAACAATGTTAAATATTTTTTAAAACTGTTACTTATTTTGCCAACTCAATATTTCCATGTCATACCAACTTTTTAATTTTGTACACATGTTAAATTTCTATTGGCATATTTATAAATGAGGTGTTAGGCCTACCCAAAAATTCCTCGTCATATTAGGTTCCACTACGTTTTAAATTTAGAGTTTCTATAGTGCATTCACGTAATCCCTCGAATCATAAGGGGCCTCAAGTTGAGAAAAAATCGATATAATTAATCTATATGCTATCTCTATTTTTAATTAACTGTAATTAAAATGACAGTTAATTGGAGACGGATGGAGTACATCCATAACTGCTTCAATAGACTAATAATTTTGATTAAACCATTTTCATTGAATCTCATTTCAAGTTTTGATTAGTTACAATAATTTTTTATAATTGCATTATAAGTAATATCCCTTTTCTTGATAAAACTGTTTTTCAGCTACCTCCTTCTCGCTGAGCATGATGAAAGAGTATGTTGACCGGTCATCGTCCAACAAATCGTTTTTGCTTGACGTTGAGGCTTCAGCCAGTGCTCAGCAAAGAAGAAATTATAGCTGCTTCTGTTTTACTGAGCCGTTTTCCCTCGTCACTTTTTCCATCCGATCCCCCCAGGAGAAGTGACCTTCTACAAACGTCACAGCCTCCGATGCAAATTCAAACAACTGGCTCCCTCAATGCAAATGTCAATGACAACCTCTTATTTGGCTGTGGCTGGCCGGGTGGAAGCAAAAGATCTTGTCGACATCCCGATCTCCCATAGAGAAATAGAAATTATTTTATAAGATTGAAAATTATTTACATGAGTGTGAAATGCGAGTAAATTGGGGATCGGTTCGATGAAATGGGACTATGATGACAGAATCGCCACTCATTTTTTTTCGATGGAATGAATTCACATGTACTTATCAAAATAAAAACAATTAGTATCAAAATAAATTAAAATACGAGAATTCGAAGGATTAGTTGCTCTTTTGTGAGGACCGAAATGTACACAATCTATAATAAGGGACAGATAAATATAGCAAATTTTTTTTATCATGAATTCAGTCTCTTCTTCTTCCCTTTCGTTTTAACCTCTCAGCCTCTCATCTCTCTTTATCTCTCGCCAGTGGACCATACTCCCTTTCACTCTTTCCAATCGAGACTCAAACCACCGCACAAAGTAATTTCATCTATCTCTCTTTTATTTGCTATCAATTTCAAAATTAATTAGAGAACTCAAACTAATTTCTATAGATTTGCAGGTTAATCATCATGAATATTGAAGAAGAAACAAAGTTAACGCTGGCCACAGGAAGATTACTTTTTTTTTTTTTTTTAAACCGTTAATTAATTACTTTTTGGATGATGTATAATTGATTTTAGTAATAGCAGTGGCCTGGTGATATTAAATTGAAAGTAAAGGAAACCAAGTAAATTGATAGGTTTTTTTCATTTCACTTCATTTCTCTTTGTTATCTTACACTATTGCTTTTACTTTTCTTTGTGAATTGTTAGGCCTTGTCTTCTCGCTGTACTCTTTTTAAAACTCTTTATAAAAAAAAATAAAAAAAATCAAGTAAATTAAATTGTAAACATGTTTATCAGCACAGGATGGAAATGACAACTTACAACAAAAGAGGATTATTTTTTTCCTTGGCTTGAACAATGCACTGGATGAGAACGAGAGAGATCTTTTTTTTACAAGAGTGATTTTCAATCTAATACTAAAATTTGTCCTCCACAAATGACAAGTAATCCTACTTATACAAAAATTAGGGGACAAAGACTGAGATGCAGCCGTAAAACACAAAAAATAAGCCGCATTATGTCATTTCATGTTGACCCCTATCACCAACTTGTAAATTCGCTTCAAGTCGTTCGAGTCAAAAAATCGGCTTCGATCCATTCATCAATGACTATAGAGTGGTAAGAATTCTCCCTTCCCAAGATGGATTTGTGGTTGAGATGTTTTCATTGAATAGTATATCTCCCTTCAAGTCGTTCGAGTCGAAAAAATCGAGTTACGACAGATCCTGTTGTTGAAGTCTCTCCTATTAGTTGCCAGAGTGAAAATTGTTATGGTTTGTAGTGAAATATCTAGTACTACATCAAACATTATTTTTAACAAGTGAGAAGTAAAGAAGAAGAAGAAGTGGAAAAAAGCTTGAGTACGGCCATTTCTCACTATAACTATCGATACCTTAATTCGATGGCATCAAAGATGACAAAGATAGTGAGGGGTGACAACAAAATTTTAACACTCTAAGTAGCGAAATCAGTAGTCCATTGTTAGATGTTCAATTGATAGTCGAAAACTAAGTTTTCATTATAGACTATAAGCAACCATAATATATATCAATTTAAAATATAGAGAAAAATAATTACTTCTGGTAAATCATTAATCCGATCACAATGATCAACGATAATCCCTTCTCATTCTTTTGATCAATCTATCTTTAATTCTTTCCATTCAAGATTCCAGTTGTGCTTAATAGATTTGTAGTAGCTAGATAAAAAATTGAAAGAAAGTAATAGAGAATAGAGATAGATGTAGCTGTATGTTATCTTAACGAAATGGAGGCAACTCATGCCTCTAATATTTATAATACAACTTAATTAGGGTTTCTTTGCAAATATATTAATTAGGGTTTGTAATCATTATTTACAAATTTATCCCTCTTATATGGTTTAAATTGTATGAACATAGTAAATGATATTTTTTATCCAAACAACATCTTTCGTGATCAAGCGGACACGTGGGACATGTCTTATGCTAAGTAACATAAACCAAACGAGCCCTAATTATGGGTTGAGAATTGCATTTGTGACTTTTATATAGTGATTGGAATATTTTAGTGCACCCAAGCCCATACAAACTCTTCATGATCACAAACTATTTACACATTGCTAACAAATTTCCCCTCAAGAAAGATACAGGGGATTTTTCTGAACATACTATTCCGCTGCAACTCTCTTGATTATGTAGTTGGAGCATTACTGGAAAGCTTTTGACAATGTCCACTCCTGATAGATTATGCTTGAACTAATCCTCACAGCAAAGAAGACATCACAAGCAAGATCCAAGTAAAACTAAATAGAACTAGTGACTTGTGATCAAAAAAATCCACTCAACAGAGAAGAAATTGTTGATTATTGCCTCTATGTTTTGATTTGATGAGATATACAACTAAACGGGACTAACTCACAGTATTTAAGGGTGGTTGATCCTAAATAAACTAAGAGGTTGTCGATTTTAGTTATACCTAAGTACCAAATTGCAGGAAAAGCTCTTAAAACTCTTAAAACTGAAAAAATAGATGATGAATTCAGAAATTTCAAATTACATTCATAAGCTCATAACACGAAAAGGGAAAGAAAAAGATCTTATATAGTGATCTCCTTCTACCCGTCATAAACTGTAACCACCCGGCCCCGTCCCGGTCCGCTTGTCGTTCTCTTCTCGATCACACCGGCACCGGCGGCACGACGAGCACGGCGTCGCCAAAGAATCAACAAGACTGTCTCCGCAAACCAACACACGTCTTTCCAGCATGCTTTGTCCTCACTCGCACGCTCTCTGAGAAATTTCAAGAAACTTCCCAGACGGTCCACCCATCCTCGACTACTCCGAGTTGAGCACGCTTAACCGTAGAGTTTCTATCGATGGGTTACCGAAAAGAAGTTGCAACTTGTTGGTATGGATAATACAAATCAATTCTTTTAGCCCATCGTCTTCCATGTACCTTTCCTTTCCAAAGCGGGTTGTCACATTCTCAATGCGGGTGTTCACATAAACTGAATTAAAAATTACTGAAAAATGAAAAATACAACTCAAAAATTTCCTAGCAAAAGTGTTTTTAGGACCACTTCTCCTAAAATGCCACATAGCAATCACAAATCGGTTTTCTTGGACACTACTTCTTTTCCAAAGTTTTAACTCATATGTCAAAGTAAATACAATAAATTTGCAGCTGTAAAAACTTCTTCTTCTTCATTTTGCATATCAGACTTCAAGATTCTTCAAAAGTTGACTTTGGAGTTGACTTCTAGATGCATGCATAATCGATGACTCTGACCGTTGCAGAAAATCTTCTAACTGCTATTCTAAATGATTCTGTAACTTTACTTATTCTTTTTTTAACTGGAAAATAAAAATGACTAATAGACTTGTTTTAAAACTTGAACTGGTATAAGCTAAACATCAGCCATTTTCATCTTCTCATGTTGCAATCTTGTGAAAATCTCCATAACAACTTTCAAATACACAATGTAGCTTGACTGAATTGAAAGAAACAAGAAATCTATCCAGCATACGAAATTCCTAATTTCAGACAGTGAAACCCAGAAAACAGAGCATTCGAGCTAGGAGCTTATTCATTACTACTTAATTGATGAAATTGACTTAACCATTCGATTTGCAGCATCTAATATAATGAATTTAGAGCTTTGAATCGATTGTTTTGATCAACTACAGCAAAAGAATTATCAAACCCTAGTTTATTCTTCAACAGACTAAAAAAGAAACTTCTAAAGCACTGTAGCATTACCATAAATGGAAACCCTAACCTCTGAATTAGCCGTTTTGATTCTGGGGAATTGTAGACGAATTGCATATGAAGTTATTGTCAACACCTTCTTGAGTATTTTGGAATATCGCCTGAGCTTCGACGATGCTCCGGTCGATGAAGTTCCATAAATGTCTACAACATCCTTCAGGTTTATGTGAGTGACACTAAGGTCCTTATGTTCTTCACAATGTGTACTTGAGACCAAACCTGCAACAATACTATTCTTCTTCTCTGCATTGCCTGAATCGATCCTGAGCCCATCTCCGACGACCAGTTTCAGTCCATAGTTGTTGTACTTCTTCTTGAACACCTCGAGAAAGATTTTTTGTAACAATCTTTCCTAAGACAACACCATGATTATCCAATTTTTTCTTTGCAAGCTTGATTTTTGCTGAATTCTTCTTCTTCTTTGCCATTTCACCTTTCAACTCAGATCTAGCATTGATCAAGATCTCCAATACTTCTTGAAAGTTTGGCCTCACGAAACAAGCAACTTCAACAGCTCCTCCTTTGTTGAGAGGGGCCAGCATTCCAATCATCTTCTTTAGAGGTTCAAACCGCCACTTTGGCAAAAGTTTGGTGAATATATCAGCAAGCTGGAAATATATTATGCAGAATGCCATTTTTAATATCTCCCTTCTCCACAAGATCCTTGATGTAATGATTATTAACTAACATGTGTTTTGTCCTCAAGTGATCACCAGGGTTTTCAGCGATGAAGATTGTTGCACTAGAATCACAATATATGGTGACTTTCTTCTGCTTTAGTTCGCCAATATTTGTCAATATCTTCTTAATCCACTCTGCTTGCTTTGTTGCCAAGTTGACTACAACATATTCAGCCTCTGTAGATGATTGAGCCACAACTGTTTGATTCTTGGAGCTCCAATAGAAAAATGCCTGAGCCAAAACTATTGCAATAACCACTTTTACTCTTGTATTTTTCACCATTTTCATAACTAGCATCACTGAAGGTCATCAATTCACTACTTTCTCCCCTTTCAAATCAAATTCCAAGCTCTAAACTGTACTTTACATATCTGAGAATTCTTCTTACATACACAACATGTTGTTTGGATGGATTAGAATTATAACATGACATCATGTTGATTGTACAATGTAAATCAGGCCTAGAAGCACATAGGTACATTAAGGAAACCGATCATACTCTTATAAGTAGTGCAATCAAATTCTGTTCCAGCTTCGATTGTGTCTCCATTGGTGTTGAAATCTCTTTGCAATCCTCCATATTGAGCTTCTTAATCATCTCTTTAGCATATTTCTTCTGGTGAATGAATACTCCATCATATGTCTGCTCTATCTCTGGGCCAAGAAAGTACTTCATTTTATCAAGATCTATCATTTTGAACTCTACCATCATATATTTAGTATTAAAAGGCTGGAAGATCCAAATTTAAGATCATAGACTCATGGGATGGAGCGAATGCATAGGTGATAAAAGTAGACTGAAATTTTGGTACGTGATTGTAACACCCGTAACCTAAATCGATTTTGATTATAAATAAATAATGCAAATAGCCGCGTCGATTTTATTTTCGCGTAGTATTTATCGAGAGAAAATAGACGTTTAAAATTTTATTTTACGATAATCTATTTCTGGTATTTTTACGTACATTAGATATCGGATATTATACCCGAAACGTTTGGTATTTTTTACATGTGTTTTGTGACGGAGCAGATAGTTAATTAATTAATATCGGTGCCGATACATCTCAACGCACACATTTCTTTCTTTTCTTTTTCTAAATTATTTTCCTACTCTACTGAAAATTTTAGTGATACATTATACATTTCACTATTCTTGGATTACACTACCGACACTCACCTAACACTACCCACCTCATTCATGTCTTCCGCTCTAAATTATGATCATCACCATCAGCATTCAATATATACTCCTCCGTATCATTCATTCTTCTTCACATAAGCAACAAACAATCAACAATTATTTTAAATTTTCAATCAGCCAATTTACAGTTTTAATTACATAAAAACACAGTCCAAATTAACTTCCGTAACAAGCCTACGGAAGATTAACTGTCTAAATATTACAAATGGTCAAATTCAATTTTGTCCAAAATTCGAAAATTTTAGAAAATTTCCAAATTAATATATGTTATACTAGAGGCAGAAAGAAACATATTTCGAAGAGGGAGTATACCGATCGGAATCCGTTTACCCGCTGAGTTGACGCCGAGTTGAATTCGGGCCGGAAAATTTTTGAACTAGTTTGTTTCCGAGTTTGCACACCAGAAGATCCCAGGAACGCCGGCGAACCATTTCGAGCAAAGGCCGTGGAGAAAGCTAGTGGTCGGAAATTTCAAAGGTCGATAAATCGCAACGTTAACAGAACGGAACAAATCGAGGAGCACTATAAGGTGAGTGTTACTTTCATTTTCATTGTGAAGAATATATTGATGTTTATGAAATATATATTACTATGCCATAATTTCTTATTATATCATTGTGTTACGATTTATTTAAATGTATGGCATAGTTACGTATTATACTTTTGAAAACTGGAGAGAACCTTTAAAGATTATAAAAGCAAAGTTTTCTTTGCTTCTTAATGACGAATTTAAAAGAAAGATTGTGCTTTATTATATATAAGCGAACCCAATTAAAATGTTTTATTAATAGAGGATTCGGTCGACTTTGTGGCGACCCAATCCACATAAAGTACTTGGTCTTTGTGATCCCATGTTGACGGTCTGATCAGAGGGTACGGCTCCCCTAGTATATCTAGCTGGAGTTTTGATTAATTACGCCCATGGTGATGGGCCTGCCGATAGATTAGGATACTACAGTAGGTCGCCCCTATTGTCCAGCATCCCGAGTTTTCAAAAGATGGGGTTCGATGATTTCTAAAGATGTTTAATGATGATTCCTAAAGATAAAAGATTTAAGATGTTTATGATCTAAATGTTTTTACGTAATCAATGCTTCATTAAATGTTTCAATATAAAACCTCACTAAGTATTATTGCTTACAGATTTCTACAAAATAAATATTTTCTCCAAGTTAAGCAGGTTCAGATTATAAGCATAGCTAGGGTCCAGATTCCGCAGATGATAGGAGGTACCAACGGGCCCCACACTAGACCCACATGAGGGGATCGAAATGCGGGCGCCACAGTGATGCTATAAGATAGAGCAACCGAGATTTAGCATTGGTACGTGATGCCGTAGGAAATTGCGCAACCGAGATTTACAATATTTTTTCCTTTCCATCTTGATTCTTTTGAAATAAAGCGATTGTAATTTCATTAATACTTTGCTCCATAAATATAAGAGGTTACAAATTAACTTGCGATAAAATAGCCTATACAAAGAAAATATTATTGACAGAAGATGCCATGACTAGATAAGATCGATAGTAAACCGCAACTCCATCTAAATATAATCTTTGAAATGAAAAATTTAGCCAATGAAGGTGACTCCAATATGATGCGGAAAGCCCCATATCAAGGGGAGACAACCATCAATCGGACAAACACAAATCCGATAATTAAAGACAACGCACCAATAATCTCTAACTAGAGTTAAGACAGAAAGCACCAGAACTCCTACACCAATGACCCAATTGCCATCATTTGAGGAGGGAGTAAACTCTGCCAATATGGAGAGATAGGTCTGGTTGAGCAAAACAAACAACAAAAACCTACTGCAAAACACTTCGCCAACAAAATCCAACCCAATATGGAGGGAAATCATCCATCATGTGCCATAAGACCTATGGAATTGACTTGAACAGAGATTTGGTTCACACAAAAACCTAAATTAAGACAATAGAGTCACCAGATTTTGACAGCCGTCCAAACACCTTCAACCTCCACACCGAGTGCGTAACACTAACCGCTGTCGTTCACCTTCGTCCATCCGTCAAAAGCTACCTGAAAAGCAGGATGAAAGTATGGACACCAAAAAGGGAAAGAAATCCACACATATAGAGGTTGATTAGAAGGGAGCCAGCAAAATAATGAGGAAATAAAAAAGGGGAGCCCCATCACCGCTGTTGGCTAGGATCAATGATTTTTTTTGCGTTTTTTATATGAGAAGTTTGAGGTGGAGATGTAAAAGATGAAAAGAGGAGGAAGAAGGGCTGCATAGATCTAGGGTTTTTTCTTTGAGTGTGGAGAGTTTTTATCTGTCCTTTTTTTAGTACTTTTCAACTTCCATCTTGATTCTTGAACCATATACTTTTAGTTTTTTTGACTCTTGCCCTCACGATACCTTAAAAAGTCTATGAAACTCTAAGCATCGAAAATCAATGAAAACTAGCAGAATAGCCGAGAGTAAGAAATTTACAACTCAATCCCAAAAACTCTTAAAATATTATTGCTCCCTATTTTCGTACTAGGTTCCTTAAATCAGAAAATATAAAACAATAAAACTAAAAAAAAAATTAAAAATTAGAGAGAGAACTTTAAAGTCATATTTTTACTCCTTCCTTCTCATTTCTTATAAAAGATATGAGGAGATTTTTTAAGGAAAAATAAAATACAACTCATATAAAAATCATACATAATATTCAATGTTGTCATAAAAACAACTTCTCTTATATACTACCACTAAATAACTTTTATCCTAATCACACAATTTATCTATTACTGCACTCACCCCCTTTACATAATTTGAGTTTCATAATATTTTTAACTACAAACCTTAGCTAATTTAGCGGCAAACCTTTCTCTTGCACCCCGAGGGAAATCCAATTACCCGTCAACGTCATCGGGAGAGTACATGGACACGCGCCATTTCAATTGTGAAACGATTCGACTCAAATGAACAAACAAGGAAAGAGAACTGAACCTTCTAAGATAATTGGAGGCTGAAGCTTCGAGAGAGGAAACCAGACAACGTCAGAGGAGCTGCCATTGATGGTGCATTGCCAGTTCAGGAATTCAACGATTCTGGCAGAGCGGAAGCAGGGGAATTAAAAGAAGGCGATGAATGCTTCAAGGAAAGAGATCTCTTAAACTTGCACCAAAGACCTGACATCGTTCTAAGCTAGTGTGGATTCAAAGTCAGCCTATCGATTGGATGCGATTCATGACGATTGTCAGCGAGAAGTGCTGCTATCTCCGAGTGAAAACTGTAGTTGTTGATCACGTGAAAGAAATAACTAGTTGTAATTAGTGAGAAAAAATCAAAAGTAAACAAACAGACAAAGAAAATTATAGACAGCTTCAGTAGCCATTCTCACTATATCTAAAACTATCAATACCTTTGATAGCATCAAATATGAGAAAGATAGAGAGAGGAGACAACAAACAATAACAATGGAAAAGGTAGCATCATCAAATCATGTAGAATTATTGTATAATATATAAAAAAAAAAAAATCAAAATTAACTTTTATTGTAGACTATAAACGATTATAATATATCAAATTAAAATGGGGTAGAAAATAAACCTGTTTTGGTAAATCATTGATCCGATGAGAACGATGAAAGAAATTCTTTCTCTGACTTTTGATCAATTGATCTTTTAATATTGCCATCAAGACGCGTTAGTTGTGCACATAGATTTGTAGTAGCTAGATAGAAAATTGAATCAAAAATGTAGTGCAGGTTAAGCAAATGGAGGCAGCTCCTCTCTTATGTACATGTAATGCAACTTAATTAGGGTTTCTTTTCAATATATTCTAATCATCATTTACAGATCTATCCTTCTTATATTTTTGATTAATATATTATGTTTTTTTATCATCTTTCCTAAATGACTTAATAAGAAGTAATTATGATAATCTGATAAACTCAAATATATTGAATAAAAAAATTCTTGATATATAGAAAAATCCCTACACCGATATCCTAAAAATTTCCAGTAAAAAAACTAACAATCTACGTTTTTCCATAACGAGATTGTAACTTATTGGTGTTTTTTATATTATATATATAACAAAAAATATAATATAATTTCATAATTAAGAGAGGTTTTCAAATATAAGAAAAGCATAAGAGACGTTTGTGTGAACATGTTATGTGTATCCAATAACTAACAAAGGTTCTTAAAATATATGAAAAACCCTCTCAATTCTAGAAACCAAGTCTTGTTGGACTTTCCTCCTCATAGGTGCTCCTTTCTCACTTTAGCTACCATGTCTTTTAGAAATATATATGCACTGTTTATCTTAAGCAATTTTTCGATTCTTCTCATGCTTTAGCTCTTCCATGAGACCCTAGGATACACAGAAATTTCACAATGGCCAGAGCCACTAGTAGGCTCGTACAACATCTTGATAGCTACAACTATCCGATACCCCAGGAAATTGTATCTATTCCAGCAGAGCTTTCAATGGCTTTGATTTCTCTATTGAACTAGACTTTAAGTTTCTTTGACTCTTGGACTCACACTAACCACCCCCTTTGACAATCTTATCGTTTGGAGAACTCTCATGCTTTTTTGGTGATGATAGTTACGGGTGGCGCACTATTGTATAATCGAACCTTAAGACGTGAACATGGTTCACTATTCCCGTATTTTCCATTATCGGGAATACTAATCATGTTTAATTAACGTTATTCCCGGATTTTGGTATTATCGGGAATCAATTTTCACGCCTTTATTCCCGGATTTGATAACACTGGGAATAACTAATCACGTAATTAAGTTAATTGTCCCGGTAATGGTGAATCCGGAAAGTATAGTTTCGTCTATCGAGACACGAAAAACTCATTTTCTCGTCCACGTATTAGAGTTCCATGGCATTTATAATTTCTCGTATAGTTACAGGTTTAGGTGATAAAACAAACGTGTCAAGCTTTATTTATTTATTTATTTATTTTGCAAATTAAAGTTTGAGGATAAACCTCAATTACAATGAAAAGTCTCAATGCATGATAGCGCCAATGAAAAGTATAGACGAAACTAAGCTATTATAATGATTTTGTATATATTATTGAATTTGGGCTCAAAAATCGTCTCACTTTGAAAGATATTACCTATTTGGTAAGTAAACCTATTTTTAGAATTAAACTTAATTAATTTTAAAATTATTAAAATTGATGGATATATAGATGGGATTTTGTAGCTTTATAAAAATATTCTGGCAAGATTATATAATAATTTTTTTTGATGTGTTAGTTTGAGTGTAATGAAAACGACATTAGCTTGCATTTCATGCCTTCACGACATTTCATGTAGAATTATTGGTTGATATTAATTCTCGGAATTGTTATAATAATATTAATATTATAGGTGACGGAGATCGAGCGGGTGACCAGACTCGAGTGGTCCCAATTTTTAGTGCATTTTGGGGGAGGTAAGTACCGTATATAAGATACTACGTAATATAACGGTTTTCTAATAAACCGTTGTCTTAAGTATTTCTTTAATGATAAATTACTATAGTATATGATTGGGTTTGGGAAGCTTGATTTTGAATTGATATTTGAGGAAATGCGATAGTTTTCTATGTTATTATCGAAATATATTTGATTTGATTCACCATGAATTGTGATGTGCTATATGTATAATATCGAGATATTTTGGAAACTTGATTTGAGTTCACATTGATTTTTGAACCGTGATTTGACTTAAAAATGATTACTTTGAGAGATTCGAGACTTGATTGGATTGTCATATGTGTAGGATACGGCCGTATACCGAGTTTAGGACTATCTAGTTTTGGGTCCTGTCATTTGCTATCATTGAGAATAGAGTGACCAATTCGTAACGATGACGGGCCCACGGTGAGGCCAAATGTTGCGCACCTAAGCCAAAAGACGTGGTGGCGTGTCGTTACTCGTACCTAGACATGTTCTAGGGAGCACGTGCTATAAAGATTAACCCATGATAAGAAACTGTGATTTTATTAAGATTTGAAATCGAATTTATATCGGGATTTAATTAACTTATCATGGGATCGTATTTTGACGAACTACACTTTGTGAAATGGATGTTTTGGGGAGTATTCAATATTCTTTCAATTATATGATAAATCAATTTATGATTTCACATATGGTTTCAAAACGGTTTTTATAACTGTTTTGGAGATTACTTGGGATTATAATTTATTAGATTATGGTTATATTGCTTAGTATATTATATTCTGTACTTACTGAGTGACTCCCACTCACCCAAAAATATATATTTCTTTTCAGATTTTCCAGGACTAGGTTCCATATTCTAGCCTCGTCTACTCGAGGACTTTCTCCAGGAGTTTATGATCTTCTTTTTGGTATATCCCCTATGTACATTAGTTGTCTAGACTTGTAAATTATCCATGTAAACTTTTGAAATTAGTGTAACTCCGTGTTGGTAGAACTTGTTTGTATGACTTGCGATTTTTGGCTTGTGGGATTGTTGTGGGCATAGATGTTATAATGCAGATTTTTGTTTAAGTCGGAAGTCGTTTTGTAATTATTAAACGTTGTTGTTGGTTATATTTGGACGGAATTTTGTATTTTGAGACTGGTCGTAGTCCCGAGGTTGAATGGTTTACGACGCCGGTCATAACATGGGTTTAGGTCGTGACAATATATTATCTCCGTCCCAAAATAATTTTGAATAGTATAGATAATGATAATGAATTCACACATATTCCATCGAAACAGGGTAAATATACTCGAGGCCAAAGGAAAATGAAGAGCACAAACAACATTTGTAGAATCGAGCACGTACGATTAATGAAGCCCAGAGTTTCAGTGATCAGTTGGCATAGAACTGCTCGATAATCCTATTACTTTTACCATTCAATCATTCCAAGTTAAACAACAAAATTTGGCCTTTATTTTTATACGTAAATGGTAACATTTAGCTTAAATCTCGAGTCCTAAGTTTTGGAAAACTTTTTTTTTGGGTTCATATTTCAATCTATCTTATTTAGATAATAAGCGTTATTGTTATAATAAAATTGTTATTTATCGAATTTCTATAGATTTAGGTCAGATTTTCGTTCAAAAATCTGTGGTGCGACTAAAATTTTTTCGATTATGTAATCCTAAAATCTAACATTATCAATAAACCCGCTGGTTCCAGATTTTTTTTTACTATAGAAAATAAAGAAGTATTGATTACGATGAGGAAAGAAACAATGACAAAAACAAGGATAATGATAAAGACGTTCTATCTATTAGAATGACCTAACTCCCCGAACTACGTTCCAAATCCATATCCAAAACCTTCACTAGTTATTATGCAATATACAATCGTAATATGCATACTAATTACTCTGTACACAAAAAATGATATACATCTAACACAACTAATATTTTGTTAGGTCAAGTCCGTTACTAACTTTTCATGATTCTCAACATATTCATTTTAGAAGTTTAATTGTATTACTGCGTAGCAGAAATAAAGAAACTTATATTTATTACATTCAAATTGCAACAATTGCTCAGCACACGAAGTGATCAACAATTGCTCACCATTCTTGTAGCTCCTTTATTTGATGATATAATCATACATTAACAATTAAGATGCTAGCTAAACTTCATAATTTTTTATAATAATAATATAAAATATTAAGTCAATTAAGATTTGACATTTCCTCCATCAAAAATTCAAGAGGAGTGGATTTTGGATGGATAGATTTATATTAAAAATTAATAAAAAAAATAAATTAAGGGCACTTAAGCTTGTTGCCATGGGTTTTGAGCTTTGCATAGCATGGGCATGCATTTTTGTGGCCGTAGGTGCCTGGAGGAACGCAATTACATTTGTGACAACAAGCTTTGCAAGCTCTGTGGCACACATTCTTCCTTGATGATTCCTTGCATCTCCTCGAACACGCTACACCACAATCTGTACGTTTTTTCTTAAGTATGTCAGATCAAATTATCAGATTGTTAATAAAGTCATGAAATGAAATGGGATGGAATTATGGAAAATTGGTATTATTATTATTATTATTATTATTATTATTATTATTATTATTATTATTAATTACATGAAGTTATTATTATTATTATTATTATTATTATTATTATTATTATTATTATTTTATCTTGAATATCATGGAAAACTGGTACTAATAGTATAAAGTACGTACTGAATGAATTGCATTTTGATTCTTTGCTAGGAAAAAGGAAATACAAGTTATAACAAGAGGCAAGTTTAAACAGGTGAAAATAGACTTTTGGACACTATATTAATTGTAAATTGTACATTTAGATCTTAGTCTCTATATTTCGTATTAAAAGGCAGAAATATCCAAATTCAAGATCATAGACTCATGTGGAGTATCGAACGTCGGGGATTTATAGGCAACTAACTGATTTTCTTGATATAGTGATGCTTTTTGTGGAAAGCCGCCACATCAATCTCCTTGTTAACCTGTTGAGTCCGACATGCATCTTCATTATCATAATTAAGTTCACCCAAGATTCTTTGCATTAGAAAATGAAAAATGGAGAGGAAAAAAAATATACTCCCTCAATCCTTAATTAATTATCACGTTAAGAAGAAAAAGATATATTGCCTCCATCCTTAAATAATTGTCGTATTTCTTCTGTAATTTATGGAAAAAATGTGACAGTTAATTAGGGACGGAGATAATATTATTTTGCATGTGGATTTATTAATCCATGTCTCCAATCTCTTAAGTAAGTAGTATGCATAAAAATTTGGGGATTTCATACTCACATTTGAATGAAATAGTACTTCAGCCTCTGCAAATGTCTGAAAACCAATCAAGATTATTGTGTAAGAGACTGTACATTCGAATTTACAGCCAGGAGATTATAACAAAGTCGATCCGATTAATTGTGTTTTGTTTTATAAGTACCTGGAGGAGGAGGATGGCCATTGACGAAAGCTAGAAAAAGCTTCATCTTCTAGTAATTTTAAAAGAAATTCTGATTCTTATTTCTTATTTCTTATATCAATTAACTATATTGAAATTGATATGCAACATATACTTATAGCAGTTGCATGAGAGAAAACAGTACAGTGATAGTGTTGGCTTTTTAGATGATTGTTTGTGGGTACACAACAATAGCTGTGATGGTGTTTGGCTCACTAGTTGCCAATTTTTTTGTTTGTTTTCTTTTTTTTTTAACCATATGTTTTTTAAAGATATTCAATATTATCCAACGATATTCAATATCCAACGACTAATCATGTTTACGACGGGTATCAAGGGAGGAACAGGCCCAAAAAACAATGGAGTCGTTTAGACAAATTTTACAATTTCTTAAAGATATTAGAATCATTATTTATTCTATAAATTGTGAGGTCATTTAAACAATATTATTGGATGTTAATTGTAAGGAATTTTTTTTGATTGGAGTCATATGATCCACCCATAACACTTGGGCTCCGTCCCCGATGGGCATGATCAATATGTAGCGGCAAAATGTACTTCATATATTTCAAAAAAATTTCATCAGCACAATTCGAACTTGAGATCTCCGATGATGGGACGAGAAAGAGGCTCTTACCATATCACCACCCATCCACCCCTCCCCCAGGTTCATTATCATTTTGACAACTCATATATGAAGATACTAGGTGAAGGCTCGTGACCTTGTGTGTAATGTGTTGCGATTCGAATTGTCGATTATTATTATAAGTTTAAGAAAAAAATGATAGGTGTTCAAACAATTATAAATAAAAAATATAAATGTACACAATTTTTCTTGAAGAGAATATAAGATTTGCATGGTATTGAAAAATTCTAAAATTCTTACAAATGTAGCTCTATATACACTTGATATTCGTGACAAATGGCCAGACTCTTTTCGACGAGATGAACATCATGCTATTGTCGGATTTTTCAAATTTCGAACCATTTGTCGTAGATCTAAGCTTAAGGTAAACTTTGAGCACTGCTCGACATTTTAAGATAAATTTGAGGGAATGGTAGTGCTGCCGTCAGTGGTCATTGAATTCCGATTTTTTTTTATATGGTCGGACTCGTTTCAATGAGATGAACGTTATGTCGATGTAGGATTTTTCCAAATTTCAATTAAAATAATTTATTTTAACTATAATTATGTAAATGTAAGCTAAAATTGCTATATCTTATTTTTTTCTGCTTTTACATATTTTGTTTTCTTTTGAGTTGTATTTTTATTTAAATAATTTTTTATAAATTTTTAATATAAATTATACATTCAAAGTCCGTATTCTTTAAAGTCGAACATAAATCTCTTGATAAAAAAAACGAACAATTATTAGGCCACACTCTCGTTGATTTATTTAAATATCAGTAATATATTAATTAATTATTTGAACTAAAAAGTAAATTATTTTAATTATAATTTTGAAAATGCATGTAAATTTAAGTTAAGATCAAGTTAAAGCCTTTTTTTTTCTTTTTTTTTTTTACTTTTCAATTTTATGTTTCTCTTTTAGTAAGTAAACTTAATTGTTAATTTAAAATTTAGTGAATTCACGTTAGGATATATATATATATATATATTAATATATATAACATTTTTCTAGTTTATTTCTTATTGATGAATTTAATATTTTTACATAAAAAATAAATTTTGAGGACCATTCGGAATTTTAGAAGATAGTTGTGGGAATGGTAGCGCCGCAGTCGGTGGTAGCCGAACTCCGGGTTTTTATATGGCTGGAGTTTTCTCGATGAGATGAACATCGTGTCATTGTCGAATTTTTCAAATTTCAAACCGTTTGACGTAGATCTAAGCTTAAAGGTGTGGCCTAATTACAAGACAAACTTTGAGGGCCGTTTGGAATTTTAGGAGAAAGTTGAGGGAAAATCTGATTTTAATTAAAAATTCGCTCAATTTCTTTAAAACTTCAAAAAATATTCATATGAAGTCGAAAAAATATGAAACGACTCTCATGTGATCGAAAAATGAGTATCTACATTTTTGTATCAAATATTGATTTCGTAAATCGGCTCCAATCTGCAGCTACGGGGCTTCAAAGTTTCAAATTATTTTGGAGGAAAAAGGGAGTGATTGCCACGTGTCAGCCGCGGATTCGTTTGGGCCGGCATGTAAGGGTGAGATTAAGAGAGAGGGTAAAAAGGTAATTTCGTTTTTATTTTACGTTTTTGTCCCCAAACACATTTTGTTAGACATGTAAGAGGAAGGGTAGAAATGTAATTTCGTATAAATTTTTGGATTTTTTAGTTAAAATTAGACAGTCAGATACATTTTTTGGCTGAATCCAACAGACGAAAATCAATGAATAAGAGGAAGAATAGTAAAATGAATGTGTTTTGGCGATTTTGTTTTGGCAAAACGGCCTTCTCCTATATTAGTATATTCTAATATATGATATGATAACGGAGTTCATATTTATTCAAGCTAGCTTATCAGTAGTGTTGTTTAAATTGTTTGAGCATGCAGTTAAAGAGTAAGCATGTCTTTTGGATGTTTTCTTTTCTAGTTTTCCTTGTAGCCGTTTGATTCCTTTTTGTGGGTCTATTGATAACTAAGTGAATTAAACCAAAGAGGAAAAATGGTCCCCCAACTGTCACGGCACGTTTTGTGTCTTTTGCCCATGTTTACGCCTTTGGATACCTCATGCCGTGCGGCGACGCCCATTCACCTGCAAGGGATGGTGTTTTTTTAAGATAATAGTAAGTTAAAAGGAATTTTAGAAAAAAAATAATTTGAACTCTTTTAGTTTTATTTTAAAAGTTATAATCTTATTGATTTTTTTTAAAAAAAATAAAAACGTAATAAAAACATGTTACAGGTCAATATTTGATTCGATAAACGGCAAAAAAAAAAAAAAAAATCTTTCCTATTGGTAGCACTAGTCGTTGAACATGTCAGTTGAAAAGATTTATTATACCTAAAAAAAATACTCAATTAGATATCAAAAAGGTCATGATAACAGTATATAAATAATTTTTTTTTGCAATTACAGTATATAAATAAATAAGTTATGATAAGTAAAAATTAATATATATATATATATATGTCGTATATTTAGTATGGAATACTAATTTATTGCTTGGAGTAATTATTAAATTTAATGTGAGTCTTCAATCTCAAAGAGAAAGACTGATGTCTTAATCGACCATGTTATGGTTGGTTTTAATGTCTAAACTTTGTTGAATATTTAAAAAAAAAATACTAATACAAATTAAAATAAAACCGTCCGCATGCCAAATTTTATTTTGACTATAAAATCTGGAACTGGGAGTTTGAACAGCTTCGTTTTATTATTTGTATTGTACATAAGATATAAGATAAAATTGTATATATTATCTTTTTATAAAACATTTCATGTTTTACCTTTTTTGAAGTTTATAAAAGATTTCATGAATATCAATGGTACACAATTATACCCTTTTGTCTTCATGAATCAACAAGATGAGTTCTAAAACTACACATACATATATGAGCTGCTACGTTAGTCGTTCCTTAGAATTTTGTCAACAGTTTTTATGTTTCGTCCGATTTTAACACGCTTCTAATGCTTCTCAGTTCTTAACTGTAAAACTACACCAAAATGCTAATATTCATATTCTTAAATTCAGAGAAGTGAACTTTCCATTCCCAACATTTCACGTTCGCCACTATTTTATACTTCAAAATTTAGGAAAAAATTTAGGTATATTTTCAGGAAAAAATTAGTCAAGCGTACAACCATTTAAAATATGGAAGTGTATGTAACGTATTTATAGAAGTATTTATAGAAGTGTATATAAGTTTTTTTCACATTTTCATAAATACCTTACATGTATTTCCTTACATGAAATGATTGTATTTTTTTACTTTTAAGATAATAATAAAAGAAATATAATAAAATGTACAATCATGCAAGAAAAATATTTAAAATACCTCCATAAAAAATGTAGGTAAGTCGTGCCTCGAAAATTTATACCATATGGTGTTAATTAACTCATGAATGTATAGCAATTTATTAGAACTATAAGACCGTTAAAATATGGACACGGCGTCGTTGTTGATGAAACAAAAAATACAAAAAATACAAAATATATCATATATATATATATATATATATACACGGAGGTAGTAATATTTTAGAGATTTTTGACACGTCTATTCATTCTGATGCAAAATAATAACAATAGAAAAAATCTAACAAATGAAGTTCTTTAGAGAATATGGACGCCAAATATTGATGCAAGATCTTGACGAACAGAGATAATAAATTCAACATTTAAGTTGATATATCTAGTTGAACAAATCGGGAGTAATTCAATTCTTGATTCAAGTAAATGAAAAGAAGGTCGAGATTATAAGTTATAACAGAAGCATATATGTACATGACCTTGACTCGTTGAGATTTTATCATTAAATACGAATTACACATACCTACTAATTAAGCTTGGTGTTGGGAAGGACTTGAGACTAAAATGAAATCCTGCCACGGAAGCTCTGATGAAAAATGAAATATATAGATGGATGGCATCATAACCTACTACTCGCAGAGAGTGCATGATTGACCAACTCCCTTCTCAGATCTTTCCAGCAGGTGATTTTGGAATGATATTGATGAAATCGGATTATCTTGTATGGAGCAACCTGCATTGGAAGGATCATATATGCATATATATTTTTTGGTTCGAAACAATTAAGAGAAACAAGTATTTTAACAGAAAAGAATTGAATTCATAGATTCGACTAGGAGTATGCCAGTTTTGCAATGTATTCCATAATCTGAGGTTCAGTCATTTTGTTTCCAGGCTTTCTCACAACATAGGCCATGGGAATTTGTCCTGCTTCTTCTTCAGGATACCTGTATGTTTTATCACAAATACTACCTCCATATCAAAATTTATGATGTTATTCATTCATTCATATCTACATATATTTTTTCAATAATCCAATTCCTTGCTAGTATAAAAAAGAAAGCATTCGATTTGATTTCATTAATACCACATCCATTGGGAAATATTTTTTGCCTATATAATTTACATTACATAGACAAACATCGAAATGTCTCACGTCAAGATTCATCGACTATAAATTTTTTCATTACATTTACTTAAATTATAAGTCTATATAGTATAAAATATATATCTTATTGCTTTTATACAATAGAAAATTCTCCTATTTTCATCCTGTTTTAAGAGACTAAAAAAAAAAACACCCTTTTCATTTACTATTTCTGTTCAAAATAGATGCAAATTTTTACTTATATTTTTTATGTAAAAATTTGCATATAATTTAGGACGGATGTAGTATATAGTATTACATAAGCAAACAAGAGGCATGCATTTATTAACCTGGTATGCCTTGTATTTGATCAACTCTTTGAGTCTATCGATGATCTAAAGAAAGCCGTCAGAGTCGAAATAACAGAGATCACCAGTCTTCAACCAGCCCTCTGAATCTAAAGTTTCGGATGTTGCCTTGTCGTCTCCCACACAGCCTTTCATCACTGACGGGCCCCGCAACCAAAGCTCGCCCTTTTGGTTTGGGCCCAACGACTCTCCGCTCACGGGATCAATTATTTGGGCCTCCATCCAATTAGCAAGTCGGCCCAATGAGCCCAGATTCTTTGTTTCTTCTGGTCCAATTGCCCTTGTTGCTCCTCCTGAACTCTCCGTCAAACCATATGCCTTCACAATAAAAAAAAATAAAAAAGCAATTAGTACTAATAAATAATTGAAGGAAAATATGCATATGTGGCTGATGCTGACCTGTACAATCTCCACGTCGGGGAACTTCTTCTTGAACTTATCAGCCACCTCTTTACCGAGCGGAACACCGCCGCACCCCAACATCACCAACGAACTCCAGTCATAATTTTTAGTCAAATCCGACTTCACCAACGCCACAATAAGCGGTGGGGAAACTGGCGTGTACCTGATTTTGTACTTTTCGATGGCTTTAAGCATTCCTTCGAAATCAAACCTCTTCATCAGCACCAACGTCTCTCCCGTCGTGATCGCTCATGTAGAGAATATTCCAGTAACTGAAGTAGATCTAGATTCAGTCATTAAGAGTTAGACATCAACTAGGAAATAATATAGTTTAGTTTATTACTTGTTCATTAAGTATTCAATTGTATTCCTATTTATGTGTATGTCTCTTTCATAATTCAATAACACAAATAATATATTTTCCTATCAAGAGTTTCAACATGGCATCAGAGCCAAGTTCCACCATAGGTTTGGCGACGTCCAACCAAACCATGGTTTCTAATCAGATCATCAATCCAATTCCTTCATTCGGCGTAGTAATCCCTTCATCCGGCATAGTTTTGTCTTCATCCAGCATAGTTATGCCGTCGTCGATTGTTCATACAGGGATGTCGTAGCAGTTTATGTCGCTCGGATCTTTCAACAATCCGATTTCAGGTATCTCATCGTCATCCAGCAGATCGGAAGTCTCTCTGACGGGATTTTCATATTTTTCAGTGCCACAACTAGGCATGTTGTCGCCGATTGGCTCTTCATCAAATATAACCACACCGCAGTTTGCCATTCCAATGAGTGGTAACATCTTTTCGAATCTTCAGGCCTTTAATCATGACCTAACAATCAAACTTGATAGTTCCAGTTTCATGTTATGATCGAAACAAATTCTTCCTATTGTGCGTGATCATGGTCTTTTAGGACTTCTTACGGGAGAAATCCCTCGTCCTCCTTAAAATATTCAAGTTGATGGGAGCATGCAGTATAATGTCAATTATCAAATCTGGAAACAACAGGATCAACTTCTGCTTGGATGGCTTCTTCAATCGCTAACTCCTACTGTACTAGCCCAGATTATAGCACATGATACTTCAGCAGCGGTTTGGGCCTCTCTAAATCAACTTTTTGCCGTTCTGTCTAAGAACAAGGCGATCAATGTTAGCTGACGACTCATTCAAACCAAGAAAGGCAGCATGTCCATAACTGAATACATTCAAAAGATGAAGGGTTTTGCTGAATCTATTACAGGTACTGGAAAAGTCTATAATGAAGACTATTATTACGAATTGGGCCCTGAATATGATTCCTTCGTTGCTGCATTAAATACATACAAAGGTGATATGTCTGTTGCAAGTTTGACTGAGATGCTGCTGAATCAAGAGGCATATATGGAGATGACAACTGCTCGCAATGCTCTTGATTCGTCTGTTCACTATACTCAGAGGAAGGGACAACAAACTGGAACTCATGTTTCTGCAGGAACTCAGGGTGTCGATCCGGGAGGCTACAACAACTTTTCTGGCCATGGTCGTGGTCGCGGCGTGGCCGTTGTCGCACAAATGACAATCCCCCACGTGTTTATAGTAAGATATGTAGTAAGCCTTACCACTAAGCCTCACAGTGCTACAATAGCTTCGATCAGAATTTCCAAACACCAAAACCTAGTATGTCCTCCGCATTCACTGCATCATCTGCATCATTAGGATTCGTTGCTAACTAGGGTTGGCATCTGGATTTTGGTGCTACTCATCACATCACTCATGATATGTAAAGGATTAAACAACGAGGAGAATTCTGCTCCAAGAAATTGTTGAGAACGGATTATATCGCCTTGTCGCCCCTGTCTCTTCGAAACTTTCGCAAGCATTTGTTGCATCGAAACAGTCTATCGACTTAAGGCATCAACGCTTTGGACATCCATCCAGTCCGATCACTACTCGTGTCTTAGCGTCGTCTGGTTTTAAGTATTCGGGTAGTCAGTTCTTTTATTCGGCTTGTCAGTTAGGAAAGTGTTATCAATTACCTTATGTTAAATCACAGTCTACTTTAACATCTCATTTGCAATTAATTTTTTCGGATGTATGGGGCCCTGCTCCCGAATAATCGTTCCTTGGATTTAAATATTATGTTTCTTTTGTTGATGCTTATACTCGCTATACTTGGTTAATTCCGATTGCATGTAAATATGATGTTATGATTGCATTTAAATCATTCAAAATTCATGTCGAAAACCTTTTCACAAAGAAAATAAAGTCTTTTCAATCTGACTGGGGTGGCGAATATCGATCACTTTCAAAGTTTCTTCATGAAAATGGTATAGCTCATCGCATTGCATGTCCATATGCTCATGGTCAGAATGGATTCGTCGAGTGAAAACATCAACATATTGTTGATTCTGGTCTAACATTATTAGCTCATGCATCTCTTCCTCAAAAATTTTAGGACTTTGCTTTTTCTGCTGTAGTTTACTTGCTAAATCGTATGCCATCACCTATTCTCGGACATCGCTAACCATAGGAGATGCTTTATGGTAAAATGCCTTCTTACTCTCACTTGCGAGTATTTGATTGTGAATGTTTTCCATTGTTAAGGCCTTATAATAAACATAAATTTGAATATAGAACTAAGTCATGTGTCTTCCTAGAGTACAATGATAAACATAAAAGTTATATTTGTCTTGAAGCAACAAATAATAGAATTTATATATCTAGGAATGTTGTCTTTAATGAAATAAGGTTTCTTTTTGTATCGGACTCTAGGACTAGCACTCAGACCAATAATAATATGACTAGTAACCCCTATGTCGTTGTTTATTGCTGCTACTCCAGGTTCTGCTCTAATGCTGCGTACTACAGCTGATCCGTTGGGACTAGCCTCTCATGATTTGCATTTTGTTCGTACTCCTTCTTCCATCCTCCCTGTGCCTCACCGCCGACTAGGCATCTCACGGATCGATCTGATCCATCCATGCCGGTTGTATCTTCTCCAACTCCGTATACTCCACAATCGTCTTTGATGTCAGAAGCACGTGCTACAGTATCTCCTATTGTAGCAAGTTCTATTCCATCAGCTCATGTTGAAGTATCTCCAACTCTATCATATTCTATTCCAGTGCACGCTGTTGAAGTACCATCTAGTCTATCATCTCTTAGTTCAACACCACCACCTCTAGCTATAATCTCGACCATTGCACAAACCACTGTTGTTGATCGTCCTATGCTGACGCGTGTTAAGTGTGGTATTTTCAAATCGAAGATTTTTACGGGCATCGCTGTTGGTGTTTCTAAACCTATCTGTCATACTCAGGCTGTCAAGATTCCAGAATGGCGATGGGCCGTGACTGAAGAATACAATGCATTGATTCAGAATGACACTTGGACTTTAACTCCATTACCTTCAAATAGTAGAGCTGTTGGATGTAAGTGGGTGTTTAAATTGAAGCGACGTGTTGATGGGAGTATTGAGCGGTACAAGGCGCGGTTAGTTGCCAAGGGGTTTCATCAGACTACAAGGATTGATTTTACCAAAACCTTTAGCCCTATTGTTAAGAGCACTACTATCCGGGTTGTTCTTCCTATTGCAGTCTCCTTTGGCTGGCCGATTCATCAGCTTGATGTGAAGAATACGTTCCTTAATGGTATTCTTGATGAACATGTCTTTATGACTCAGCCGCCTGATTTTGTTGATCCCAGATTTCCCAATCCGTATGCCGGTTGAAGAAGGCTCTTTACGGTCTGAAGCAAACTCCTAGAGCTTGGTATACGAGACTCAATTCTGCTCTCAAGTCTCTACACTTCGAGCCATTAGCCAGTGATTCCTCGCTGTTCATCTCTCGCTCAAAATTTATTATTTCATATGTCCTTGTTTAGTACAGTTGATTAAAGTGCAGTCTACTTTAATCACAGCTACTTTAACAGCGGGCGGAAACAATTAACTACAGAGCAAATAAAGAAAGCAAATGACACACGATATTTTTACGTGGTTTGGAGTCAGAATAACTCCTACATCCACGGGACCTTATCCAGAAACTTTTTTACTATTCTCGAGATTACAAATATAGCTTGGACTTTCCTTTAGCCGGTCCTCAATTGACTACACCACCTATACTGCTTTCTCAACCCCTAGTAAAATAGACTTTACTTCTTCGATCGATAGTAATTGGAATTTCCCTAGTTAGTCCACGACTAACTACACCTACATCCAAAGCCTAAATAGAGTATACTGTAACTGCCCCATCTACAGGTTCTTTTTTATAAGAAGAATAACTTATATCTACAACCACATCCCGGCTGTAGGTTCTTTTTTAAAAGAAGAATAACTCTCTACTGACTAATGCTTTAGTAGTAGGTACTATAACCAATCTCCAGATTATAGGATCTCTTTTTAAAGAAGATTCACTTGTGGTTTACACTTTTATATGAGTCTTTATAGAATATACAAATAAGTGTAGATTATACAGCCCTAAGAAGTCCTAACACAAAAAGGTAAGAATATCTCTTGAAGTTCATTTATGTAGATGATATGCTTTTTGTGTAACAATCTATGCGATCTAGAAATATGCTCGAATACTTCTGATATCCTCGTGAACAGTGCTGCGTGAACAGTACCACGTGAACAGTAAAATGTCCGAACAGTGGTTGTGTAAATAGTACAACATGCTTAAGGTTTTTCTGCCTTTAACTTGTTTATATAGGCATATAGAAATAGGGTTTTCATGAAGATTCGTAGACCAATTAGGAATCAATCTCTTAAATATCTTCTCCATAAAGAAAAAAAATATTATGTAGAGGTAATATCTTATAAAAAATATTTTAACTTGATTTAATCCATGAAGACTAAAATAATTCGGGTAGATAATTTCTCAATTGAACTGAATTAATTCTTCGAAATCGCTGCAGCGAATCGAATCAAGAAAGACAAACCGAATCAAACCGAATCTTCTCGTTACCAGCTTCAACAATAGAGCACTTTATTTATTTATTTATTAATTTTTTAAAAGATTAATTTTCGTATATATTTTAGAAATATATATAAGAATGTTATAAATTTATTGTAAAATATAATATGTTCTTCAAGAAATCAAGTCTTCGTATTTTTTTCATTTTATATGGAAAATAAATTTTGAAATAATCAAAATGGAGTATATAACTTAAAGAAAGATTTTAGCTCACGTCATTGTTAAAGACTATGTAGTAAAATTATTAATTTGATGAATACGTAAGTTATTTGAATAAGAAAAATTTTCAAATTTTTGGCATTAGAAAAAACTTTAAATAGACTTATCCTTTTTTTTTTCTTTTGAGCGTATAGTATAATTAATGAATATTAGAAAAAAAAATACAAACTTTGATACGTTAAATTTTTTTTGAGATATATGGAGGAGGATGTCGTTTTGAGGTAAATTTATACCTTTAAAATCATTTAAATAGACCAAAATTAAAATTTATTAATTATGATTTCCAAATTATAAGATTTTTACATAATCAGGTCCAGAATATTAATATTAATTTATGGTAATTCATAGGTTCGGGGTGAGTTAAAATGATTTTATTAGGTTCGGAAATTTTTAAAATACATGATTAGTTCTCTGATTAGGTTCGGGTTGAAAAGACCATAGCAACCTTTGACTTAAAATCAGATGCGTTGGTTTTATTGTAAATACTTTAAAACATAAAGGTTATAACAGACATTTAATTAGGTTCGGATATTGAAAAGACAGGATTGCCCTTAGACTATCTGTTTGACCGAAATAACAGTTAGGTATTTTCATAATTATTTTAAATAGCTTAGGGCAATATAGTAATTAACCATAATTAATTTAATAAAAATCATTTTCTTTTCTCTTCTTCTTCCCCGACGAGCTCTCCCTCTCTTCCTCCCGACTCTCTCTGCCTCCGATCGGTTCCGGCGATTCCGGCCGTCTCTGACCGTAATCTCGATACCAAAATGTTCGTCTCGTCATCATGATCTCGATGGTATAATTTAATTTCACTAACTCGCTTTCGTTTTCTTTAATTTTTTGATTTTACGATTCGGAAAAAAATTTTGAGAACGTCGAATTGACCCAATTTTTTCTTCGGACCGGGTTTAGTATTTCCGGTCACAGTCCGACCGTGTTTGGCATTTCCGATCACAACTTTTTTCTTTGACTGTATTTCGAAAATCCGATTTTAGTTAATTACTGTCATAAAAGTTTTGGCCCGAAAATTCAATTCCGGAAAGACTCCAAATATTTACCCCAATCGATTGCCAATAAAATATTTAAGTTTTTTTTTAAAAAAAAAATATATTTATAATTTCCTATTCTACAATATACCTCCATTCCACTGTCATCACTCATCTTTTAAAACTGGTAAATAATGACATAAATTTAAAGTAGATAATTATTTTATTTGCCTAAGATAGTCCACTCTCTTATTTATTCTTGTGTGTATAATAGAATCCGTTGTCTCGAGTTTAGAACATGAATCGACATATTAAAAAAAAAAATGCTTTAAATATCAGATCATTGATTGACTTAAAATAGATAATATAGATAAAAATCTTTTAAATGATTTTATTATTTTGATTTGTTGGTATCTTTAGGGAAGATTAAATTTTTGTAAATGTAAATGACTAGATGTAGAATATTATTGTCAGTTTTTTGTCAAATTAAGCAATTAAGTTAGTAATCAATATTTAACAAATTCATTAGTAATTATTTTTGGACCTTTAAATTTTGACTGTTAATATTTGCAAATTGTAAGAACATATTTAAAGCTTAAAATAAGGAGAAGAATTTAATTGATTTAAGATTTTAGTATCAGTCTTGAAATTTTTCGGAAATTGAGATTTCCCCCAAGTCATAACCATTTGAGATAAAGGAAAGGTAGATGAAAATAATTTCATCATAAAAAACAAAGTATAAATCTTATATAAAACACTTGCTTTAATTTTTTTTAAATATAGAAAATGTAGATCATATTAAAAATAAATAAATATTTGATTTAAATGTTGCAGCCAATTCTCATTTGCTCTTCACAATATTTGATTTAAATGTATGCGAGTATGTTCTTTGTACGTCCGGACCTAATGCTCTTAAGTTTTGCTAAATAAAGAAATTGACACAGTCGGTTCTACAGTTTCATGGTGCCATCTTCCTTGTATTGATCTTATCGAAAACAATTCGAGCTGAAAACACAGATGCGATGAGTAGTGAGTCGCCGACCAGATGATCAATTTTGATGAAACCCTTACCCTCAAACAATTTATGTAAATAAAAAGTTAAAATGGTCTCTTACAAACAGCAATTATCACATAACCTGGAAACAAACAATGGAAACAACACTGATTCTTTAAAAAAAAAATAGTAATTGTAGAAGCAATATTGAGGAGTTTCATGCTAAACCATTTTCCACTCATTGAACCTGTAAATCAAGCACAAAAAAAGACAAATAGTATTATAATTAAAACTTACGCATTACATTAGAATACATATCACGTTCGCCCGATTTTATCCCTCAAAATTTATACCCCTATGTCATTAATTAACTCATGAATATGTAGCAATTTATCTATCAGAAGGACCATTAACGTCATTGTTGGCAATGCTTCCATGTCACCCTCACAAACTACACTATTTTCATAAAACAAATGGGCTTAATTAATTTGCACATCAACACTTAGCTTCGTCTTGCCGGACCAATCCATTATAAAATAAATATAAATTTTTTAATATAAATTATATGTAAAAATTTGTATTTATTTTGGGACGGAATTCGTACCATTTAACATGGACTGATCCAATTAAAATGTTGGGTCGGGCTAAGAACGTGCAACAGTTTTAAAGCCACCTGCGTAAACTTTGTTTGCGTTGCCTTCCTGAAATTTCAACATTGCAACGCAACTACAATGGGAAGCAGCAAAACAAAGAAGAAGTACTACTCAGATGAAACCTCCACCACTGAATCTTCATCAGCATCTCCTTCCTCTGAAGATGATTCCTCTGATCGGAGATATCACTCCCACCGTAAGGACCGTCGGAGGAGAGATAAAGAGAGGTGGAGAGAGCGAGAGGAAAAGAGGAGGAAGAGGGAAAGGAAAAAGAAGAGAGAAAGAAAATTGAAGAGAAAGAGAGATTATGATTCTGTTTCCGATGACGGGTCTGGGTCCGGGTCAGATTTGGAGGAGGCTGCTAGAGGTAGAATTGACCCTAAAACTGTTCTGAGCGATATGTTGAAGGAGTTTCCAACTGCTGCTAATGATTTGAATCAGGTTTGTGCTTTTCTATATATAATGCATCAATAAACTCTGTGATTGGGATACAATTGCTGTATGTTTTATGGGCTTTTCACAATTTCGAGTATTAGGGCATAATTAGAATTATGCAGTTCAGCATTTTAAGCATTTGTAATTGTATGGTTTTAGCCCTTCTGCTGTTCTGCTTCAAACTGATTTTATTTGTGCTTTTGATTTAGAAAATGTACTGTTTTGACATTTATTTATGTTTCAGTATATGGGAAGACTCATCATTTAGTATCGCTTTTGGTCTTTAGCTTCTGCAAATGATCGATGATGGACAAGCTGCTGACATAAAGGGCATTTCTGAAACATCTTTAACTAAGCATCTGAAGAAGCTTTTTCGGTCTTTAAAGCTCAAGGAGAAGGGGGATAGAGTCTTTTTACTTCGCTCTAATGCTTCTCCCACTTTGGATGTAGTTGGAACCCTGATCCAAAATCATGTTGATCCTTCACCAGCGAATATTCAAGATTCTACATTGCGAGATGCACAACATAGAGAAGTTGTTCCTGACAATAATGTGTCGACTCCAGGCCCTGAAGATGATTCTTCTGCTCCTAAAAGAAGGTCAACCATACTAATTTATGCCTTTTAACATTATAGGAAATTTTTAGTGCAGATTTGATTAGAGATGGCAGCAATTTTTTAGAGTTAAAGTACAGTCTACCTAAGCCTTGTGACTCTCAACATGTTTGCAGCTCTCTCTCTTGAGAGGATGGTGGCTTTGTATAAATGTATGCTATGAATTCTTATTGTTTGTTTCTTCTCCACCTCACTTGTACATGCTTGGCGGCTGTTAGTCTAATTCAATTTTTCCAATAACTTAATTGCTAACTTGTATGTTGACATTCAGTTAATGATTATATTTGTTTAATTTCATGATATCTTTTTTCTTTTTGATATGAATCTAACTTTTACCGAGTCCATTTGCAGGATGGCTAGAAAAAAGAAGTTCCAGTACATGTTTAAAGGTGTTTTAAGAGGTATAATAGGTCAAGCTCCTGACCTAGAAGAAGAGAATGTTGTTGGTCAAGAGGGGTCGTCTTCTGCAAGTCTTCATGGAGATGGTGGGGGCTCGGAATCGGTACCTGATTCTGCATCTCGTCCTGGAAATGGTGCACAATTGGCCACCTCTAATGACCATGCTTCAGATCATCCTCAGTATTTTGATCTCTCCAATGATAGGGATACAATCATCAAAGGACCAAGTGACACTTCCTGGACCGTACATGTAATAGGTACGTGTTCGACTTTTTAATCATTAAAATTACTAACTGTTGTTGAGAAACTAACTGTTGTTGGTTAAATTTCAGATTCTCAGAGACATATTGAAAAAAGAATGTTGAAACACTCTGAAATTAGCAACTTGGCTGAAGGAATTCGTGTCATAGTTCATTTCAACAATCTTCAGCCATTTGGTAATGCTGCTCGATTACTTGCTGGTGCATGTGGGTTGATGTCCACCAGTTTTGATTATTTTCCTATCAATTATACTAGGTGGGATAAGATACCTGAAAGTTCCTTTGAAAATTGCTGGAATGACGTGTTTGAGGTACTCTTGTACACTTCATGATTTTTCATGCCATTATTTGATTCGTTGATCACTAAACTATGATTTTGTGTTTGCAGCCTAAGTTTCTTTTCCAAGTACGTGACATAAACATTGCAAAAAGATATGTGTATCAGTCCATCAATAGAAAGTGGAGGGATGCCAGAAAATTTATTTGGGATGATCTCTATGATCCTTCAATGTCAAGAGATGAGTTGATTGTTAAAATACCTGAAGGGATCGACCGAGATCAGTGGGCAGGCTTTGTTGACTACCGTTTGAGTAAAAAGACTACGGTAAACTTTGAAGTTCTCATGTGTCTTGTTTTATTGAAGATTTTTTAATTTGTAATGAAGTGTATATGTTTTGATGCTAGGAAATGTGTGCCCGGAACAAACGAAATAGAAGCCAGCAAGTCGTGAGTGCTTGTGGTGCCAAAAGTATAGCCAGGAGACAGAAAGAGATGGTAAGGAAGTATTTGTGTTGTGTATAACCATTTCCTACTTTGATAATATGCTTGGCTGAATGGTAATCTTGTAGTTTACTTGGCAGTGCACGAGTAATATCATGAAATCAAATACAGTACTGAAATTTTCTTGGGTGACTATATTGTAGGAGGTGGAGTTAAAAAGGAAAGTTGGACGGGGTCCGTTGTACATTGCAACACACAAGAAGAAAGGAGGGGGATTTACTTCTCCAGAGGCTCAGCGTATATCGGTATATTTAGCTATGTTAAAACATTGTCCATTCTATGTATGTGGTCTGGATTATTTGTACCAATTGAATATAATCTTGTGTCATTTTGGGTTTTATAGGAGCTTATCGAAGAGGATATAAATCGGAACCCAAATCGTTTCTCAGAGATTTCACCAGATGATCCACTTGGCAAGGCACATGAGTCAGAATATGGGGGAAGAGTTCGTCGTGCTCTCGGACTAGGACTTGGAGCTGTTCCTGCAGCTGTTTTCAAAGACAGTCGACATCAGTTTAGAGGCATAAGGTTGTTTGAAGCTGGGCAGTCAAGCAATTTACATTATGATAAACTCTTGGAAAAAAAGTAGAAGAAGCGCAAGAGGAAACGGCTAAAGTCAAATTTCTTTTGAAGAAATTGCTTAAAGGTCATACTATTTCACCAGAGGAGTTTGCTGCAGTTTATGGGGAACCTCTTCAGGTAAATTAAAAATCTATTCGGTACATTGTTTGGGTTAGTGAACTGAGTTGCTGTTAAAATATGCTGAATGGTATGGATTGTTTGTATCGTGGGTTAGTGAACTGAGTTGCTGTTAAAATATGCTGAATGGTATGGATTGTTTGTATCGTGTTGTGAATCGGAACTGTCTGATTTGGAATTTTGAACTATGTTCATTCTGACTTATGTGATTTGGAACTGTCTTCATTCTGTTCATTGATTTGGGATTCGAAAGTTGTGTATATTCTTTTGTATAAAATCTATATTGATGGTGGTAATTTGGTAGTCACATATATGCAATCTTGTTGCCTTTTTTTTTTTTTTTTTTTTTTTTGCAGGAAGACAGTGTAGAAAATGATCCAACAGCTGGAGGAAGAAGGCAATCATCCGATGAAAGTAATATTTAAGTATGTGCTTAGTTTTAGTTAGAAGCTTAGAGCTGAAGTTTAGTAAAAGTTAGTTGAATTACTGGTTAGTTTGAGGCCATTTTACAAAACAAGTATGATGCTACTGACTATTTTGGATATATGTAATATCATTTTAGCTGGTAGTTTTTTTCGGAGCAATTATAGAATGAACAAATATGTTTATTTTTTGTCGAATTTAATTTTCAATGTGTATATTTAGTTTTATTCTTTATTTATTTATACTAATCGGTGGATAACTTTAAAAATAAATAATTTAAATATATATTAAAAAAATTATATATTAATTATTTGTATTAAATATTATTAATTTTTTTCAAATATTATATAAAAAAATTATTTTAACTTTAAATTAATTAGAATTATTTTAATTTTATTTTAAAATTTATCATCCTATTAGAATTAAAAAATTATTTTATTTGAAAAATAAAATATGTTTGTTTTAATTAATAAAAAAAAAAAATATAATAAATTTTTATTAGAAATAATAGTTTAATAAAAAAATTTGAAAAATAATTAATATATATTTTAATTTGATTGGAAATAATTTTTTTTAACAATATGCTCGTTTAAATAGGAAAAAGAAAATATGTGCCCTATAGAAAAAAAATAATAATAATAGATTTTAATTAGAAAAATTGTTAAGTAAAAAAATTAGGGAAAAATATAGTGTTTAATAATTTTATTAGGAATATATTTTTATTGTGTTTTGATTTGCTAATTAGAATAGGAAAAATCATACATTTAAATTATAATTTGAAATCTAATTAAATTTAAAGTTCTAAATGAGAAATATGGTTTAATAAAAAAAATTAGAAAAAATAATATATATTATTATTTGATTAGGAATAATTTTTTTAACAATATGTCCGTTTGAATAGGAAAAAAAGAAGATGTGTATATTTTAATTAGGAATAGGAAAAAAGAATATCATGAATTTTTATTAGAAAAAATTGTTTAATAAAAAATAGAAAAAAGGATAGTGTATTATAATTTTATTAGAATTTTTTAAAATAATGGATAGAAAATTGATTAGGAATAAAACTATTACATTAAGAAAAAGTAATTGGTAGAATTTTATTGGGAATCATTATATTTTTATTATATTTTGATTTTTTAATTAGAAGAGGAAAAGAAAAATAATGTCATTGACTTAAAACTGTAACTTAAAATCTAATTAAACTCAAAGTTTTTATATACATGTATCAAAATACTATTCGTTATAAAACGCCATGTGTCGGATGTTGATTTATCAATAAAATTTGCAATTGAATTATAATTAGGATAAATTAAAAAAATCTCTCCATTATATATAAGATTTTTTTAAAAAGAAGAAAAAGATTTCGATACCATATATTATAACTCTTAAAATAAACTCAAGATATTTATACTTGGCTTGTAAATAATTCCTACATCTGAAATGTGAGCATCATCGTAAAACGAGGGGACTAATGAAAATTCCGGCTAATTTATGTGAAATATAGTGAGGAACAAAAAAGCAAATGATTACAGCAGATTTCAACCGCCGCCACATATCGAGACATGTTTGGTGTATATTCGGATCGTGTACATTCCTACATAATACGATTGTAGATTTGATACATTCGTGTACATTCTCTACATAACACGATTATAGACTTGATACATTCGTGTACATTCTCTACATAATAAGATTGTACATTTGATAATGTACAACCGTGTACACGATCCGGATGTACACCAAGTTTCACCGTAACAGATACTTATTCTGGACCCAAAATAACTTTACGGCGGTATTATATTTACAAAGCGTCGTAAGTAATTATGGCGGTTACATATAGGGGTCAATATCGTACGGTGGTATGAATTGTTGGGCCGGGCTCAGAATCTGCGAAAACGGGCCTAAATAGAGAGACAAGTATTAAAGCCTCTTTGCTTCCCTGAATTTCTCAATCGCCACTACAATGGGAAGCAGCAAAACGAAGAAGAAGAAATACGCAGATGACTCCCCAACTACTGAATCTTCATCACCATCTCCTTCCTCCTCTGATGATGATGATTCCTCCGATCGGCGACACCACTCCCATCGTAAGGACCGTCGGAGGAGAGAAAAGGAGAAACGTAGAGAGCGAGAGGAAAAGAGGAGGAAGAGGAAAGAAAGAGAAAGGAAGAAGAAGAGAGAAAAAATGGTGAAGAGAAAGAGAGATTATGATTCTGATGACGGGTCTGGGTCCGGTTCAGGGTCAGAGTTAGAGGCTGCTAGTAGGAAAATTGACCCTAAAACTGTTCTGAGCGATATGTTAAAGGAGTTTCCAAGTGCAGCTAACGATTTGAAGCAGGTTTGTATGTTTCTGTATATACATGAATACAGTGTGTGATTGGAACACAAATGCTTTGTGTTTGATGGGTTTTCTGCAATTTGGGATTTTTGTGCGAAACTATGAATTCGTTTGGTGTATTTAAAGTTTAGCATATTATGTTTGGGTATTTGTATGGTTTTGTCTTTGTGCTTCTTCATACAGCTGAGCATGCTTTTTGTTTCTTGTAAATTGATTCTTGTCCATGCTTTTGATTAGAAGATATACTGTATTGACATTTATTTATTTTGGGAAAGAGTCATGATATCATCTTATTTTGGTCTTTAGCTTCTGCAAATGATCGATGATGGACAAGCTGTTGACATAAAGGGGATTTCAGAAAAATCTTTGAATAGGCATCTGAAGAAGCTTTTCCGCTCGTTAAATCTTAAAGAGAAAGGCGATAGAGTCTTTTTAATTCGCTCTAATGCTCCTCCAACTTTGGATGTTGTGGGAACCCTGATTCAAAATCATGTTGGTCCTACAGAGCAGAATATTGATCATTCTTCACCAGTGAATATTCAAGATTCTATACTGCCTGAAGCACAACATGGAGAAGCTGTTCCTGACAATAATGTGTCGGCCCCAGGCCCTGAAGATGAATCTTCTGCTCCTAAAAGAAGGTCGACTATACTAATCAATCCCTTTTTTCATTATGAACATTTTCTAAGTGCATTAACTATTGAATTGGAGATGGCAACAATTTTAAAGATTTATATTACCGTCTGCTTAATCCTTGTCACTTTCGGCATGTTTGCAACTTTTTTTCATTTCCTTTATTATAAAGTCTGATATATTAGTGTTTTCTTCTGCAGGGTGGTTGGCCCTGAAATGCCATCGGCTGAGTTACTTGCAGCAGCAGCAAAGTTAACAGAAGCTCAGGCTGAGCTCAGGTAACTCTTAAAAAATTTCTTCAATCTAACTTTGGTCTCTCTTTCTTTCCTTTTTTTTTTTCTTTCTCCCTTTTGTTCTTTCTTAGACTTCAATTTGAGAAGATGGTGGCTTTGAATAATTGTGTGACATGTATTCCTAGAATCCTAGTATTTGTTTCTTCTCCACCTCAATTATACATGCTTTATTCTAATTGTAGAGAGGCTGACATGGAGGAAGACACTGCACTATTTATAGGACCTCCACCCCCAGCTTTGGTTGCTGAAGCAGAATCTGCAAATGAGGCTGAGCGTTTTGAAGAGGTTCGCAATTTTACCCATTGCATTACTTGCTCTGATTTTCTGAAGTTAATCTCTAAATTGCTTGCCGATTATGATATAGCCAAATGTGTAGCATGTGCTCTAACTATGTATATCTTGCCTTTGTGAGGTTTGAGAGTCTCTTTCTTCTTCATACCTGTACGTTATGGGTTTCCTGATCCTTTAAGGCAATCTAATGTTTAAATCTACTTAGGATAGATGAATAAATAGAATATGCCATAGGGTATTTTTATAAGTGATAAGTTATAACATGATTATTGTTTCATGTGTTCTGTCTCCACAAATTTTTTTAAGAAACACTTCCCCTTTTTTCTCGTTAGATTGAAGTGGTAACATAAAATTAATTAGTTTCACATTCCAAAATGTTGTCCAAAATAGAAATTATTGGAAAAGAGGAACCCATCGTTATAGCCGGTCCCAAGTAGCTTAGGGTTGATGTCTTGTTGAATTTGTTGTCACTGCACCTTTGTGTCCTGATTCGCATGAGTTTTCTACTGGTGCAACAACACATGAATATTTCATCATTAGTTTGGTAATATAATGGATGCGGTAGAAGTGGCTGCTTAACAAAATGGTTTCGAATTTTTCTTATAGCATTTTTTGCAAGGCACTGTATCGTAAAATGATGAGCTCTATTCACTGATATCTCATCATGCAGAAATGTTCGTGTCTCTGCTTAAAACTGTTAATGTGATTTTAAGGTATAATGTTTCCATGAAAATTATATATTTCTGGTTATGTGATCTACTTCTCATTGTCATGGATCAGGTTACTAGAATCATGGGAGCTGAACCTGATTCTCCTTATGATATTCTAGGAGTGAACCCAAAGATGACTTCCAACAATGTAAAGAAAAGGTACGGTTGTCGATAGGAGTTTATATAAGCCTGTCAACTGTATATGATCTTCAATACTTTGTTCGTAAGATTCGAGGTGTAGTCATCAGCAGTTATCGTTTGTTTGTTAACCGATATTTGTTCTTTAGCTCTGTGCTCAATTCTCCATTTTGGGCTTCATTGTTTTGTGAAATGTGGTTGATTAGTCTCTTAATCATCTCCTTAGGTACTGGAAGCTCTCTCTTTGGGTGCACCCAGATAAATGTTCCCATCCTCAAGCCAACCAAGCATTTATTAAATTGAATAAAGCTTTTAAAGATTTGCAAGATCCAGAGAAGGTGGGTTTCTTAGACACTGTTGTTTTGATGCTTAAGATCATTGTTGACATTAATAATAATGTACGTTTCATCTTCTATATATTGCCCTTACAATTAGAAAAACAAAATATTATTAAGTTCCTATTCTTCTTTGCAGCGAAAAGCATTGGACGACAAAATTAAACTCCAGGAGGAGCAGGAGGCATTCAAGGTTGTAGTTTTGCGGAACTTTAGTTGTAACTTTCAGAAAGTAAAAAAGGGAAACGGTACACTAATGCTTTCTTCTATAATAGGTTGAGTTGAAAGCAATGCGTGAAGCTGCACAATGGAGAAAGTTGCAAGGTTAGCTGGTTTTATCAATTTACTAAAATATTTAATTACTTAAGAAACCTCTAGTAATGTACCTAAAGAACCTTAATCAATAATGATGGGAGCGATCGTGCTCATACTTGACTAGAGTTCTAATTTGTAAGAGATGATCAATTAGATATTTCATTATGGGAAATGGTAATAGACAATCATCAAATCTTAAACTATTGGTGTGTGCCATGTACAAAACAATTTGAGGTGTGCCAAACTTAATGAATCTACTCAACTTGCAGGTATATCAATGGAGGGTGACGAAGAACTCTTAGCAGAGTTGGAAGTTAAAGCGCCACCTACAAGGGATGAATGGATGACAACTTTACCTCCTGAAAGGAAGGTAATAATTTATCCTAAATGTTTTTGCAGTCAAATGAACTGGTTTCTTCCTAAAGATAAATTTAGCAGATAATTTTCCCTTGGACCTTGAATAATACAGTATTCTTCAGATGTCATATAGCGATTTCCTCTACAAACCTCCTTTCCGGTCTTTACAACTTCCTTAATCATGTCAATCTACCATTATTTATTGTTTCCAGGCTGGTGGTATGCCGACACACTCAACATCATTTAGTAAGAATGCAAAAGAAGGTCGTGGCGATACAAGCGCTTGGACAGATACCCCAATGGACAGAGCTCAGAAAGCAAAGATGAAGTAAGAAAACTTCATTTTGGCTTCTATTTTTTAATACTTCCAAGTGATTTTTATGACCAATATGTGCCATGTCTGCTTTTCAGTTATCTAGAAGCATATAATGAGGCAACAGCACTTGCTTCAAACGAAAAGGACAAGAAGATGTCAAATGCAGATGCTGCTTTGGTTGATGAATATAATAAAGCAAGACGCTCGAAATCACTGGTTATGAAACATCAAGAGGAGGCTGCTGCTAGTGCTAGTCGGCCAAAGAAGAAAAAGTCGAAGCAGAATGTACAACAAGAACAAGGAAAGATAAAGGAGAAGGACGAATGGGCTGGAAACCATCCTTGGAAGCCTTGGGATCGTGAAAAGGACCTCACTGCTGGCAGGCAAAAAGTCAAATTGGATACTGAAAACATGGCTCAAGGTTTGACCTCGAGGTTCAATTCGGGCAACTTTCAGAGGAACTTCCTTTAAAAACCGGTTCTTCTTTTACATTTGTGCACTACTACTACATGAATGAAGCTATGAGATTTGGCCTGGTGATTAATATTACGCTGTTATCAGAGTAACTGTTGTAAAATAATTTAGATAAAGGTGGCGTAATATTATGTGTTGTGCCATTGCTGCCTTGGTGTTTGTAGTACATGGAGAATAGAAGAATCTTGCTTCCTTTCTACATCAACGAATTCTTACTTTTTTGATTTGTGGATAATATTCCTTCAATTGATTTTAAGCTCCAAGATGTTTTACTTGTCAGATTCCACTCAATCATTAGAGTCGGACACTCATTTTTATCCATTAAAAAAAAAAAAGTTTTATTGCCATCCCAATAACAATGAAGATATTTACATTAACCATGAAATGTCAATTTGATATAGACAATCCCACAAACCGCCCCAAAGCAATATATCCTGTTTCCTAAACCGACCACATGGCGCGGCCTATATAAGAAATAACCCACTTGTGTTCTGTTTACGCTCGAAACAAATCAATAGTGTACCATTAAAGGTAAAGGTTAAATGATACTCCCTCTTCTGGTACATTTTTAAATGTCTGTGTAACAAATTTTTTTTGTCCATTTAAGTATTTCTTTTTTGCAAAAATAATAATATATATTTTACCTAATTTTTCAACCCTCCATCTACTTCACCCTCAAAATATGAAAAAATATATTTTCTTCGCCTCAAATTAAATGCAAATTTTGATAAATTTAAAGAACATTAATTTTATAATCTAATAAATCTTATACTACTAACTAATAATGATATACAAGTTATTATTTTAGTCGACTAATGACTAGATTCTAAATATTCGCATTTTTATTACGCCGATACCTTGATGGATCAACACTTAGTTTCTTGTTTGTCTGCTTTAAAGATTTTTACAGTTTGGTGTAATTAATAAAGATTACAGTTCATCAGTTTCTTTAGAAGTTTTTGTTTATGTTTATGCTTTTTTATTTTTGGAGTTGCTTTAGAAGCAATTAAATTTAGCTAAGGACACTATTCTGACTACGACTACGAGTATTTACCGTCTGTTATGCATTGTTTATAATCCTCTACGAATAGTTTCTTGAGGTTGTGAAAACAACAAATTAGTAAACAACAAATTACTAAAGAGAAAATTATATAAATAATGGCTGCCGGATTTTCACAATTTATTATATACACTAATACACATAGGCATAAAATATTTTTCATGTTCATGAATGATCATGTCTTTCTTTAATTAATAATACAGTCGCTTATTATAATTGCTAGTTGCTATTCTTTAATTAACTATTTCCCATGTTGAATGATCCTTCATTATTGCGATATATAAACAGAAGCTTCTGTTGAATTGTTTGTGTTAATTTGGATTATATATAATTTCTAAAACAAGATGATTACATTTAAATTTGAAAGAGAAATGTAAGCAATGGGAACGTAGCTAAGGTCATAATCTTGTTAGTAGTACCAGGTTTGAGTGATAATTATTGCATATTGACGAAAATACAAAGTCGGTAGATCGCATCAGATTGTGATCATTCTCTCATATATTTGTTTCATTATTATATTATCCTCATAGATTTAATATAGGTCCCATTAAAGACAACTTTGTAGCTTGGCATGGTTTAGTTACAAAATGACTCGCTAATGCTTAACGGATATTGATTCAGATTAGAATATTTCCGATATGTTATACAGCTTCCGTTTCAAAATGGATGCAAATTTTTCAACATTGTATGTAAAATTTACATCTATTTTGGGATGGATGTAGTATTATACGTATATAAGAAAAATAAAAATATTAGGTGGAACCTATTGATTATGGATGTGTTGGTTTTATATCTAGAACATGTTTGTTTTACTCCAAACATCTGTATAATGTGTATTTTTTTGTCACTTTTAATAAAAATAAAAATAAAAATATTAAAGCAAGATGGATGATGATTTAAACACAAAATGAGGATACCTATGAGAAATGATGCTAAAAAAAAAACGAGCCTCACAAAATAATTTAAATATGAACACAAATAAAACTTTTTAATTTTTGATTATAAATATAAATTTACAATTCATAAATATTATTCCAACTTATAAGTATAGTTTTCTCTGGAAAACACACAGAAAAAGGGATCAATTTTAAATTTGGAAGGACTAGAATAAAGAGTTTCAAACTAATGGGCTCCTAAAATGGATCTCCCTTACACGGCCTACTGTGACTGTCGATTGTGTCTGTACAATGTATTGCATACGCCATACGCGTTAAAAATAATATTTCCATATTTCCAATATATGTCATTATTTTATTTTTAACTTTTATATTTTTTTTTTTGAGAGAGAAAGTTTAACTGGAGACAAATATTTGAGGTTGCATATATAGTGACACGTTCTATACAAAAAAGAAAAAAAGTTTCTAGATTTTGATTATCTTGATTGATATAGATTTTGACTCTCATCCCTCAATGAAAGAATAAACGACGACAAACGAAAGACAAAAAAAAAAAAAGGATTTTGAAGACAGACTTGCCAAAACATTGAGCAGAAGCATATCAACATTAATTAGTCCAAGAATGTTTTGACCATATATATATATATATAGTAGTAGTGTTTTAACCTCAATATATATATATATTAAAAAAAAAAATTACCCATCTAGCTAGGTTAGAACTTTGACTATGCACCAAATTAGTAAGTTAGTAGTGTATATATATCATGAATTGATTATATGTTATTGGATTATATGCACCGGCCTGCCAAAGAATAAGCAATTTTAGAAAGGGACATTGACGTGAAGAATAATGCGAAAGAGACAGAAAATGAAGAAAGGGATATAGTAGTAGTGTTCATTTATTGGGAACTACTACATTCCACTAAATACATTATTTGATCAAGAACGGACAATGAAGAAACTTGTCCAAGCTTGTCGATTATATAGTGGCGATTTATGTTTCAAATGTCAAAAATCAAAGTTTTGAAAGTCAAAATTCCTTATTTGGACCTATGACGATGATTTTAGAGAATGCAAATTTTTGTACATATTATACTTTCTTCCGATTTATTTTAAATATATTTAAATTAATTCATTTTGTTAACATTAAAAAATATACAATATAATAAATTATTTAATTATTAAGGGCATTAATGTTATTGTTTCTGTCAACTAATCATTTTCTTAGAGCATTTTTAATTTCCAATTTTTGCTACTTCATGGACACATAAATACAAAGAAAATATTTTGTTGAATTTATAAAAATTTGGGTTTCATTGTTCCATTGCATGTCCAATTTGAGGAATTCTAATTTTAATTATTTTTTTATAAATTAAAATGATATAAAAAAGTTGATTGGCAAGTAGTGGTGTGAATCTATATTTTTAATAATAAAATATAATTTGGGATTGAAGAGAGAAATATTCTGAGAAAAATTTGGAATTTTTAAAAGCCACATAAACACACTAAATTCCAAAAAAAGTCACCACTGCAGATGGTCTTAATATTCACAACTTTTGATGTACAATAATTGAAGGGAGATTAAATTCATGGTATGTTGAGCCTATACTCGATACCTATTGAGACACACATTTCGATCCGAATATCACTCTTGACTTAATAGAGCGAGGGACATATTTATGATTTTTCTCTCTTATCTCAAATAATCTAAGAATGGCAATCGATAGGACTTTTACTCAGAATTTATTTATCATTATCCTCGATATACTATTTTTATTGAAATCTGAATTTGAATTTGATTGGAGGAAAAAAAACATTCTCTCCATTCCGATCCGAATTTCCTATGAGCTTAGAGTATCCCCAGTTGAAACAAATTAAGAGCGAGATCAAGTTATATGTACTACTCCCATCATTCCTAAATAGAAATCTAATATTTGTTTGGAAGGGTTAGACTATGTTCACCATTTATGCATTCATTGTCGACGATCATTGCTCGTATGGGGAGCTATTTTGCATTGGTGGGGTGTTAATTTGTACTCCAGAGTCTTTCAGAATTTCTTTTCCAGTGGCAGAATATAACATTTGGAAAGGCACAACATGACTTTATGTTGCTTTTGTTTGTTGTCGTTTTGAAGACTTTGTGGAGAGGGCAAAATCTTTTTATTTTTGAAGATGTTAATTTTAGATGGGATGATTTCTTTTTTACTATCATGTATATGGGTGTGTGCTGGTACAAAACGGTTATAAAGAATTCAAATTCACAACATCGAAATTTATTGCTTCTTCGACCGGTATCCAAACGTGGTCTAATAAGAAGAATAGAATTCATTGTCATTTGAATAGATAATTTGGTTTCTCTTATATTATGTTTGTTTCCGTTTTCTTGTCTTTTGTTTAGTTGTGATTGTAAACTAGGATCTAGATTCAGGATTTTTTGTAATTTTGATTGTAAACTTTCATTGTAATTTGTCTTAAAAGTCGAGTAGTGAATAATATTTATCGGTAATATTAATGATTGTGTCTTAATTTGGAGGATTGGAAGAATTTTATCCAAAAATTATCGACAAATTGACATGATTTACTTTAACATTTAATCTGATGAAATTGTTTCATCAATTATAAAAAAAAGGAAAATAAATCTCATACCTATTGTATTTTTACACATGAATAAAGATATCGAACAATTTCTTTCAATTCTATTGTCCTATACAAAATGTCCAGGCTTGGCATGGAAGGGCTAATGAGAACAGGAATGTTCCTGAAATGAAAAGTACATTATTTTATACACAATCGGACATCATCAATTGCTATTCGATTGGTAGGCTGTCAACAATTTTTTTATTTGCCCTTTTTCTTTTTTATTTTATTGGTACAAGCATACATACATACAAATGACAAAGCACTTTTTGGTCAGTAGGATTGAAATCTAAGATTTAAATTTCTTTTATTATTATTATATTATGCAAAGGGTCCAGTTATATATTCAGATTAAAGACAATATATCCTAATTAGACTTGATGATGACTTACTAACATATCCTTATTAAATAATTCAATGAAATGCAAGGCACCTCCATTGTATACAATACAAGATACCTCTCCAGTCCATCTATAGTCATACATATGTCTCTTTTCTCTGAGATGAGAGATGTAATGTAACCAACATTTATAATGAACAAACAGGGTGTGCACATACATCCATTTTTAGTCTGTAAAATTTAATTTCACCACAATTAATAAAATTTATCTTTGATATAAGCAAGTATATATTCCAGAAAGGATTAGGTCGTAAAATTTATCGTCCAATAATTAAAATCATGTGGCTAATAAGCTCTAGAATGCAGCCAGTGTCAAGAAAAATAATCCTAAAAAAAATCCTAACTGTGTGATTATATGAGTTGAAAGTTGATATGCAGCTGGAGAGACAACACAACTACAATTCAAGAAGAAATTAGTTAGTTTTAAAGACTTGTCTATAAAGAAAATTCAATCTACATAAATGAAATCGATGATCTTTATTTTTATGACATAAATTTAATAATGAAATACAAAAATAGAGTTATCTCAATTGTGTTTAAAGGTGGATAATCTTAATAAAATTAAGATTGGATCGACTTTAGTTGTTCCTAAATACCAAATGCAGAAAATAAACTTTAAAATTGTAAAAATGGTGATGAACTCGAATGTTTTTCTCTGATTTACATTCACAACTCATAAAGAATAAAGTTTATAATTTAAAAATTTTATATAGCAGTCCAAATTAACCTAGACGCTACTTAAAAAATACTGAAATTAAAATGCTGACATGTAAAAATCAGAAGAAAAACAAAACTTGCTTTTTGGACCACAAAGTTGATATTGAGCCACATAGCCATTTTACTCGATTTCTTGGCCACCACTTCTTCACGATTGATTTTAATTCTTCTGCTGAAGTAAAAGAAGTAATTTGCTGCTGTGAAAACTTTTTCTTCTCCAAAAATGCAGATTAAACTTTAAAAGCTTTAAAAAATTGACTTTGGAGTTGACTTCTATCTCACCCATGATTAGTGATGTTTACCATTGCAGAAAGTTTCTAAATACTCGAACAAATGATTCTACATCTTCACTTCTTCAATAATTTAATTGAAAATTAAAATGACTATTGAACTTGTTGAAATGTAAACTGAATAGACTAAGACTATTGAACTTGTTGAAATGTAAACTGAATAGACTAAGACAATGGTCATTCTCTTCTTCTCATGCTGAAAACTTGCAAAAACCTCCTCCATAACTTCTAAATGCATAATGTAGCTTCACTGAATCGAAAAGAACAAGAAATCTACGTAGCATAGAAAATCCCCAATTTCTAGCAGCAAATTCCAGAACACAGCTAATCGAGCTTGAAGATTATTCATTACTATGTAATTGATGAAATTGACTTAACCATTCGATTCGCAACATCTATTATAATGAACTTAGAGTTTTGAATCGATTGTTTTGATCAACCACAACAAAAGAAATACTAAACCTTAGTTTTATTCTGCGACAGACTAAAAAGGAAAGTTCTAAGTTACTGTAGCATTGCCATAAACGGAAACTCTAACCTTCAAACTGGGCATTTTGATTCTGGGAAATTGTAGATGAATTGCTCGTAGAGGTATTGTAGCCGATGTCTTCTTGAACATTTCGGCATGTCGCCTGAGCTCCTACTAATCGTCGATCGTTCTACAGATTGTCAATTGCATTCTCAGTCGATAAGTTTTCAGAATTGTCTTCAGCATCCTTCAAGTTTTTACGAGTGACACCAAGGTCCTCATATTCCTTACGATGTGCACTTGAGTCCAATCCTGCAACAATGCTCTTCTTCTTCTCTGCATTGCATGAATCGATCCTAAGCCCATCTCCGGCGGCCAGTTTCAGCCTGGACTGTCTGAAATTCATTTTAAACACTTCTAAAAAAAAAATTTCAACAATTCTTCCTAAAAAACTCCTTAATTTTCATTCTTTTTTTCCCAAACTTCAGTTTGGCTACATTGCTCTTCTTCTTCTCTTTCTGCTCCATCCTAACATTCATTAGATTTTTTACAACATTTTAGATTGCTGGCCTCACGAAATAAGCTAACTCAACAGAAATTTTCCCATAATTTTACATATCACAAATTAGCTAGAAGATCTATGTCAATAAATCTATTGAGTAGTGGCATCGACTGTCAAATTTTCTAGCTAGAAGATCTTTTTCGTGCTTCAATTGATGTTTTTTTATAATGCCTCATGCTAAATTTGAGTTTTTAGCTTATTAATGTAATAGTATAATGGTTTGATATTTATTCTTTCAAGAAATTTTTTTTTTTCAAAAAATGAGAGTTCGATTTTAGACTCATATTTATTTATTTATTTTATGTCAATCATTTCATTAAGTTGCTAAATCAAAATGCGATAGGATTAATTGATAAATGTGAAATATTCTACACCGTCACTCCTACGTCTATAAGTAACATCACGTATTTATAATTTTAGTTTTTTGTTTGAAACTTTTATCGATTCTGAAAGTTATTATATATGGACTATATATAAAAATACGTACAGCTCAATTTGAGCTCATCCTCACCAAAAATAACTAAGTTTCCCAACTCAAACTCGACATGGGGTTAACCGTATTACGAAAACAAATTGTATACTAATTTATAAATTGATCATCGATTTATACTAAATTATCTTTGTCACGTATGTATGTATATTACTGGAGTGGAGAGTTGAGCCTAAACGAAGCCAAGTATAAGGTAGACTGAAAAGGACAGAGGCTTTAGTGGGACTCAAACAGAACACAAAATGATTAGTTATTCGATAGAGACAGGCTGGGCCTCTGACAAGCATACCACGTGGCATCAAACCATTGGTGCCAATTGGCAAAGGGCGGCGCAACACCAAACAGACCAACACGAACGATCGAGCTGATCTCTATTCTGGAACGATACATTTCCACCTTTATATTAATCTTCTTTCTGTGTTCGATTTTGTTCAATATTCCACTATGTATGTTTTGCAGCAATTAGTGGGTGTAACACGATTATAATTACTCAGTAAAAATTTCGGATTACTTGACAATGAGTGAATTTTAGTTTTCTGAAAAATAAAATCTATATGAAAATTAAAATTGGAAAATATGTTAGTTAAAATCATTTTAACTCTTTGAAAATTCACAAAATCATTAATTAATTAGGTAGGTTTACAAGAAATTAATTTCATGATAGAATCGTCGATTGATATTCATTGAAAGAATTGTGTGTTAACCGCCAAAAATCGTCGATAGGTTTACTTTTAAGTGTCTTTTAGGTTTTTGGAAGTTTCATATTTCTGTTACTCTCTTTAGTAAATGCAATATACAAATTACCGTTATAATAATTACGAGAAATAAACTACTACCTCTATTTCAATTATATGTTGTCTTTTGTTTTTTGATTCATTAAAAAATATTATCTTCGTCTCAAAATAAATATAAATTTTTTAATATAATTTTTATGTAAAAATTTGTATTTATTTTGAGACGAAAAGAATAAATATTTTGTAGAGGACGGAAGTTTATTAACTTTTCAATAAATCTAAAATATAAAAACCACATCTAATCAAAAATCACGATATGTATATTACATTTAAAAACTGAACCGAGAGGATAAATGAATGAATATTTGAGCAATAATATTTTAAATGAAGAAAATGTTGGTAATAAAATAATACTGTAAGAGGAAAGGGGATAAGAGAATGTTTGTTAAAGTGGGGGAAATGAAGTTAAATATAGAATTAATTGGGGAAATCTTAGGGCATAAAATAGCGGTGGGAATTGGGGGGTGGCGTGAAAACTTAGTGTCACGCCGTCCAAAATAAAAACATTTTTTCCCTTTCTTTCTTTCTTTCATCCATCTGCCACCCCCCCACGCGCACTCAATTAATCAAAAAAAAATTAAACCTTCTTCTTCCTCTTCTTCACATATTAATATCTTCTTCTCTTTATTACACTAAACAACACAAGAACTCTTTTCTTATCTCTATATATAATACATAAATTCCTTTGTCTCTTTCCTCATCAATCTCTAAAAAATATATTCAACTGCCTAACTTGTTTCTAGACGCCTCTTTTTCTCTCTTCACTATTATTATAACCATTCTTTCTTTCCATATATATAAATCAGCTGCAATCACCAGATATAACTTCCATTAATACCAACCAGTCTTTCTCTGTAATCGAAATTCAAGGTATATTAATTTCTGTGAGTATTATCTATTGGCATCATTCCCTTATTGCATTTTGCAATTAGTCATGAATGTCTTATATATTTCCATGTCTTAGATTTCAGTGTTTACTAGCTTTTTGCACGGCTTCCATCTTAGTTCAGATGTTTTATTTTCTTTTTTATGTGTCTATTGGGATTCAGTACTTCGTTTGACTAAGAACACTGCAGTGCATCTTGTGATATTTTTGGTGATACATATTCAGTTTCAGTCATTTACCAATGTCATTTACCAATGGTTTTCTAAACGTCCCATTTTAATATTTATTTCTCATACTTTTTTTCCATGGAAAAGGGCTCGTGCGTGATATCTTTATTGGGACATGAAATCTATACATATATAGGCACATTTAGTGTGAATGATATGAAAGGAATCTCCCATCCCATCAGGATGAACTAGTTCAAATTCAAAGTGTAGTTCAAGAAACATACTTGTAATAATCTAACCATGCATTAGGAAAAGATTGTTTGCATTAGTACTGTTAGTAAATGAGATAGAAATTTACTACCTCAGTCCCAAAATAGATGCAAATTTTTCAATGCAATTTGCATTGAAAAATTTGCATCTATTTTGGGGACGGAGGTTGTATTAGATAGTGCAAGATGGGTTTAATTAGCATTAAGAATAGTACATTAGTGCTTGAAAACTCTAATCAAGTCTATAGAGAAAGAGTGATTGAGAAATTAAAGTAGAAGTACTAGTCATGTATAGTTATATATCGTGTGCTTATGAAAACACTATACCACGAGCTACGGAGTGGAATGCACTCAAAGTAAAGCCACAATGTATACATATTGCTTGTGCCAGCGAAGTCAAGCTTTTCGGCCAAACTTCATGCAAACACAAAAAATAGATATACAACTTCTATTGTAATTAGGATAAATCTATTTATCATGTCCTTTTAATTTGGTAGGTTCCACTATTTGTCTCCCACTTTTCTTTTCTTTTTCTATTTATATCACTAGCATTGCTAGGGTGAGAGTGATAAGCTATGTCCACAAATAAATCGATCCAAATAAATTACTTACAATCTATTACAGTATATAGGTAATTATCTACTATGAGTTACAGATAATTTACTACGATATTAATTAATCTATATGTCATCTATTTGTTAGTCTAATGCATCACTGCCCTAAATCCTAATCATTTTCATTTAGTATTTAGATGAGGGCATACACATGACCATCTAGTAGCGGGTCCCATTTTATACATTTAGATCATGCTCATGCTCATCATCAGCATTATATATCATAAGCCCTAAAAGTATATAGATTACTAGGCTACCCTAAAGAAGATTACAATTTTTCTTATACGTAAGAACATCTCTGGAAAACTATATAGATTATCTAATAACACATTTATGCTTCAGGGTGTATGAAGTCTTGAAAATAACAAATAGCTGAGGCAAAAAATTTTGAATACTCTTCACATTAATTATTAGTATAATGATTATATTTTTTTTCTCTTTTTCTGGACTTTCATTTCATTGAAGAGTCATAGAAAGTTATCTTTAGGTTTAGGCTTCCGTCAAAAGAAAACTTTAAGGATGTGCTTTTATTGAGGACCACAACCAAGTATCTATACAAATTATTTAATTTAGATCATCTACTATAATATACTTCACTTGTACACATATACAACAAATGTTTAGTTTAGGACATAAAGACCTAAACTTCTAAATGTAAATTGAGTACCACGCTCATGATCCCTCTCTCTTTATATATACAAACATATCATGTGCTTATAATGTTTCTGTTTTTCAGATCATCGTCCAGTTGAATCAATTGAGAATAGAATGGATCAGCTAGAGTCGTGCGTTCCACCGGGGTTTAGGTTTCACCCAACAGAGGAAGAACTAGTGGGTTACTACCTAAAGCGAAAGATCAACTCTTTGAAAATTGATTTGGATGTTATTATTGACATTGACGTCCTCAAAATGGAGCCTTGGGACATCCAAGGTAATATATCTATCGTCTTCTCATATATAATTATTACTCCCTCTGTCTACTAATAGTAGACGTTTTGCTCAAGTGCACTAATACCAATATCATTGTTTTCGAGACAAAATTTATCTTCATTTTACTGTTTTATCCTTTCTATTTATATTTAAATAATATTCTCTCATTTTTTTTTATAGTGGAAAGAAAGAGAAAAGGGTAAATATGTAAAAATTACATTGAAATTCTCAAAACGTCATCTATTTGAAGACAAAAAAATTCTCTCAAAACGTCATCTATTTGTATACGGAGGGAGTACATTCTAAGTAGCTTATAATTAACAGTACTAAATATTCCGTTCGCATGTATAGATCGATATATGTGTATGATATGACCATCTAGCTCCTATAATAAGTGGGTTAGGCTAACAACAATATATGAAAGACAAAATGTATATACTTTGAATTTAGTTTTTCTCTTTTGAAAAATAAAATAAAAATCCTGATCTCTTTTTTGTTCTTCTTAATTAGCTAGCTAGCCTTTCAAAGAACTCCACATTGCTTTTTCAGCTGTTGCACTATATATATAAAGGCTACTTCACATTGACTTTATACGAAAAATATAGGAAATATAAAAAATATGCAAAGAACACTAAATTAAGTAATAGGCTCATAATGGGTTCAAATTCACACCTGGTCACCTATCCATGTTATTTTCACATGCACAAAGAAATTCATATGATCAATTTCCATATTCATGTTGTGATCATGATCAAATGAATGGTTTAATAACAATATATGTAATTTGTTGAAAGAAAATATGAAGAGTTACAATTTCCTTCTTCTAGATTGCTAATTCAATTCTTAAGGATTGTGCAATGTATAGCGCGACGTAACAATAAAACCCTAAACGTAACAATACGTATGTGATTCATGAATCATGATAATTGATATTCCATTTTTCTATATAGTTAGTGAGCCTATGTTTTAAGGGATGTCTAAAATTTTCAATTAGCACTAATTAATTAAGAACTTTATTACTCCCTAGACAGTGTAAAAATGTGATTAATTTTTAGTTCTTGATTAATGATGCAGCACGGTGCAAACTAAGTAGCGAAGAACAGTCGGAGTGGTATTTCTTCAGTCATAAAGATAAGAAATATCCAACAGGAACGAGGACTAACAGAGCCACGATTACTGGATTTTGGAAGGCGACGGGGAGGGACAAGGCCGTCCTTTCAAAGAACAGAATCATAGGGATGAGGAAGACGCTTGTCTTCTACAAGGGACGTGCACCTAATGGAAGAAAAACTGATTGGATCATGCACGAATATCGTCACCAAACTTCTGAGCATGCTCCTCCTCATGTAAGTTATTCAATCTATCATTAATCTTCCAAAAAAGAGACTTGCGTGCACATTCATTTGGAATTGATTAAGACCATAAAACTTGAACTTGCATGCATATTCAATTTGATTTTAATTAACATAATGAAACTTCATTTATGTGGGCTTGTTAGTGTGGAATTGTAAAATTAATTGGATCTTCTTCGGTTTGTCACTTAATTAATTGAAAATAATAATTTATTTTAATAATATGATGTAGTGATGAACACTTTGAACATCCAATGGTCAACAAACTACTATATATAATATTGATACAAGCTTCTTATGTAAATGTTTTTGACCGATTTGACATAAATTTCAAGAAGCAAAAATAAAGCTTAGTCAAACCCTGGAGAGAGATATGGTATTCTAATACTTCGGTATGTCATAATATTCCTAAATACTAGTAATGTAAACGTACAAATATCTGCAGTACTTGGATGTCATGCTGTAAAAGTGAGATCTTTTAGGAAGACAAAAATGTACGCGAGTTGAAAAGATATGAAGCATGAGCATGCTTAGCTTGACTTATATTAATACCTTCTAGAATAAATTAATCCCCTAATCACATTATTGTAAAGCATCGATTTTGAGAATAATACTCTATGCATCTAAAATTGTCAATCCCTATACATATGCAGGAGGAAGGATGGGTAGTATGCCGTGCATTCAAGAAGCCAAGTCCAAGTCACCGGCAAGGCTACGAGGCTTGGAATCATGCTTACTACATCAGAGACATGAACAACAATATTATTAGGCCTCCAAATTCTTTTTCAAATGCTAATTATAATAACATTAATACTCACAATTTGGTTCAATACTCAAATCAAGGCACAAGTTTTTCGCAAGCCTCGAGTTCGGAGCTGGCTGGAGATAATAATATTCTACTCATGAATGAACCTCCGCAATTATTGGATAGTCCAGCAAGCCTTTCGACAAGAGCTGATTTCCAGCACAATGCCAATGAAGAATATTGCGAAGATCGGGATCAGACGAGTAATAACCTATACAATAACAACAACATTGATTGGAAGAACTTGGACAACTTACTAAACGATACGACGACGTTTGCATTTACCAACAGCAATAACTTTCCTTCAATCCCTCATCATCAAAGCTATGAGCATGAAGAAGTCAACGAAGGTCAAAGTAGCAAGTTCCTTGATTACTTCGTGGATCATCACTTGTGACCAAGGTCACAAAAGTAGAAGTCAATATTGGAAGATGGTAAAAACAAATAACATGACTAGTTTGTCATTTTGTGTTTGAATAGAATCTAAGATAATATAGTTTTATTAAAGTATGTTTGTTTTAAGTAAAAAGTTGTTTGAAAGGAGACTAATTGAAAAGTGGAGCTCCCTAGCTTTTGTCCTATCATGTTTAGGGTTAAAGGTGGAAGATTTTCCTTTTTTTTAACTTGTTCATGTTTAATTTCTACTTTGAAAAATGAATTGTACATTTTGTTTGCTTTTAAATTTGTACTTGAATATCTTGCATGACTGCATGCGTCCTTCATGTCATGCTGTCTTAATTTTCTTCTAATAGTAATTAAGTAGTAAGTGCTTTTTAATCTCTTCTTTTAAATTGTGTGCATATCAATCATGAATATAAATATACTTATTTTGACGAAATGCCACCTATAAATACTAATTTAAAAAACTCACGAAACCTCATGTGAAGAGCAATAATCTTTTCTAAGTATATCAACATGCCTATAATAATTAATCAACCTTTACTCTTAATTACAAGAGCTCGATCTCTCACGTTTTGAATGGACCGCGTGGTAGAGTCGACAGGTAAAGATACATATTTCTTCCATGAACGCAAGTAGTGAGATTGATAAGAGGACATATATATTGCATATTTTTTTATTGATAGAACAACTGAAAATTTTACTCCCTCCATCATATATCATAAAAAAAATATAAGTAATTAGAGACGCATGTAGTATTAATGTAAAGATGAAATTAATTAGAGGGCCAAAAACTCCGACATACTTTCATCATTTTTCATGGATTCATCTGTTACTTCATTTATACTGAACTCGGTCCTGATCAATGGATCATCAATGAGTGAGATTCTATCGAACTCGATCTTCATGGTCAATAACTCAATGGATCGAAGGGCGAAAGAGATCTATCAAAAAGCACTTATTCATATAAAAAAAAATACTGAATCATGTTGAGAAATAGGTTGCGAGAACCAAAAATAATAACATGAAGTTACTCTATTTATAGGTATATACTAGAAAATCCTGTCCAAAGGAAAAAATTGAGCATCATGTTGCCTGTAATTTTATAATCTAAACAATTTGTACTTAGAGATAACATACAACGCATAGGAAGAAAGGTTAAAAAGTAATTCATACTAGATATATATAACCCTACGTTGTGGGGTTCAACGCGGATTCGCGATGACTTGCAGCTTCTATTGGATCAAGCTCTCTCTTTATTTTGGATCAAACATTATAATAATCATTAATAGAGTAACATGATATCTTTTAAACTTTAATGAACTTCAACTAAAACAAATCCTTAATATTGAATCTCACATCGGGAATGAATCACTTTAATCAATCAATTATAAGTTCATGTGCGACCACCTCTCATTGAGATAGCTTTGAAGTTGGGTTACCCATGAGACTTTATTCAAATCATTTCAAACATCAACATGGTATCAATGACATGTCGATTCTCGATGTGAGGGGCGTTTTGAGTCTCATATGGAGAATAAGTACATGCGAGATCTGATTAATCGCGATTTTCAAGATCATGGCTTTCAAAAACCTCTACAATAAGTTGTTTCTAGAGCTCACTCCCCATATTGTTACTGCCCCTCTAGATGTTGTTACTCCCCCTACTGTTGTTGCCCCTCTAGATGTTTTTATCATCGATTCAGCCCTTTTGAGCCTAGATTATGTCGTCCGCCTCACTGCATCACTTGCTAAGATGGTTGCGACCTCGGCCTCGGATGCTGGAATGTCCTCAAAGATATCTTCATCAACTCCCGACATTTCTTCTGTGGCAGTCGGCCTGGCCGGGGTTACCGCCAGTATTGATGCGAAGTACCTTGACCCGGCTCTTGCAGGTATTGCTACTAGAGCAGCTAACACTACAGCACATGCTGTCAATGTTCGTGCGAGAGCGATAGCCCTTCTCAAGACCAAGAAGAGGTTGTTTTAAGATTAGTACTTTGTGAAAAGCTTTGTGAATACCTTGTCTGATAATAATGTCTTTTGTTTCTTGACCTCTTGTTTGATGATGTATTACTTTGTTATCTTTGACTTGTGATATTTAGGAATTATAATAATCATTTGATATCAAAAAAAGAAAGTACATGTGCAATCTAATGTGATTAATAGAAAGATCAAATGATCACAAAAAAGAAAACAAATACAAAATGTTTTTTTTCCTTCGATAATCTCAATTCAATGTTTGTGCTGGTTTATTTCAACATATAGAAAAATAGAGGTCAATTAAAAAATGAGTTGTACACAAACAATAAACAAACGGTAAGTGATTTTTTATGATCAAAATTTAATAGGAGAAAATTGAGAAAAAATATTATAATAACTTTTAAATTGAGACCTAGAGTTTTTGAATTATTGAGTTGACTTATGACCTAAATTTGAATGGTTGAAGAAAATAGAAAAGCTAATTTACAAAAGTAGTTTACCGTATTATTATTTAGTGTAATCTGCGAATTTTGTTGACAAACAATTTGATAACAAAACTAAGTAACAAATCCAAAATAAATTTAAATTAAATCTTATGAAATACAAGAGTTATACGAAGTTTACATTATTCAACGAATTTTATTTTCGATGGTCATAATTCAATGAAATTAAATATAAAGTAAATAAACAAATATGATATAAATCTTACCTTGAAACACAAAACAACATCATTTCAATCCAATTTCTTTCTCTCTAGCTCCCTATCTAATTTTTCCATTTTGAGTTTCATGCTTAAAAATTTTATATGATGTATTGATTTTTTATGTAAGTTTTTATTATTCAATGACCATTTTTTGAAATTCGTTTCACTTGCTCTAGTTTCAGCTCAGTATAATTATATTGGCCTATTTACTTAACTAAAATAAAATACTAACTGAACAAAAAAAAACAAAGAAAGAAAAAAAAAAAAGACGTGCCAATATATTGTAATGGAAAAATGCTGATGTGGTAGATCATCACCTATAAAAATCACAAACTAAGATTTGCATGGAAGGGCAAAATTAATTAATAGCCCAAAAATACAAACAATATTAAATGAGAGAGATAAGAAACAGAACGTTTCTTTTGATTTTTGATTAATTAGCTGTTAATGACGATCTTTACTTAAACACATGATATGAAACTTAGAGTGTGCAGCCAAATAGTTCAAAAAGCTGAGTTGTTATATATAAATGATGATTGTCTATATTGTGTGTGCCTATTGGAGGGATTTGGCCCATCATGTATCATACGATCATATAACTTTCATTCGTAAATCCGCTTCCTCTTTAAAATAGTGGGAAATATGATAACTGAACCAATTAGGAAAAGAACGGCCAGAGTTTTGAAATCATAAAGATCCTTGACTGATTTGAGATCACCAAGTGCAAGGCCAGCCTGAAAATAGAAGCGTCGTGGTTAATAACTTGAGAGACAAAACAAGGAAAATAAAATTTTCACAACCAGCATTAAGTTGGACAAACAAATGAATGAAATCGGACCAAGATCAAATTTCACAAAATATCAGATATTTGAGTTCCTGTGTTTCTCCCCTGACAATACTAGAAGGATGTAAAACAAACATCTCTCACCCACCAATGCAACCGTTACTAAAGCACAATATCATCGACTTTCTTTCTAAATAATGACAAAACAACCACAACCAAAACATAGTCGCATCGAAATGTGAATCAAGTCTCGCAAAGAACTACTAGCACCTCAGAGATTATTATTAACACCTAAATTATGATTGAAGTACAAAACACTTGAAGGACAAATCTCTCTTTTACCGAAAACTCCATCTTGCACAGATTATTCATTGCAAAATACTGTACACGTACACACACAACATATTTTAAAAGTCATTCCACTAGGACTAGACGGCTAACATAATCTCAGCCTTACGGTCCAAGAAAAGTCATCATAAGAATGCATAATACGTAGTAATAAATCCTAATTGCCACAAAGTTGTACATTAAGAACCATTTCCAGCCTTGAACGTGTAACCAGCAGAAGATTTTATCAAAAGCGTCATGGATTCAGCAGAAGATTTTATCAAAAGCATCATGGATCAAGTGATCAACTACTAACTATGGTCTCATGGTCACCTAAGAACAACACACTATTGTTTACACTATAGAGGAAGAAGAAACAATAAGAATATACAACCATCAAACCAAGGTCATAATAGGAAAGGTACAAGAAACTTACTCTGACAGTGATATAGGAGGCAGGAATAAGACCAATCAAGGTTGCGGAAAAGAAAACATGAAACGGAATGTCAACAATTGGAGAAGCCAAATTGATAAAGAGGTTAGGTAATGTGGGGGTAACCCTCAAAAACAGCATGTAGTTTAACAGTTTTTCCCGGCGCTTTGCTATCTGTAGAAAGAAAAAAAAGGTGAAGTAATCATAAAGGATGAAATGGCGAGAGAATACTGTATACAAGACTAAGGTAATGAATAAAAACCCACCTCTGCCTGGAAAAATCTTAACTTGTCAGGCCATAACCAAGTAACCAATGGCTTCCCAATCATTTTAGACAGAAGGAAGCAGGAAGACGCTCCAGCAGTAGCATTAAATACGACTAGCATAAGGCCTCTGACTACGCCAAAAAGAGCTCCAGCTAACAAAGACATGAAGATTGTTCCAGGAATCATGAATGTCTGCATAAATATGTAAGTAGAGCAGTAGCCCAGAATGAATTGAGCTGGGTAATCGTTCGCATAAGACGCAAGATTTTCTCTGCAAAAGAAAGAAGATAACACTGTTCAGGGAAACATGATTCCCATTCAGGAAATATGATACATTCTACGATTATTTCAAGTGGTCCTATTCAGAAAAAGTTCACATTCAAAATACATTACACATAAAACAAATTTCAACATTATTTGCGAGTATGAACAAGAACCAATACACTATAATCCAAATTATAATGAAAACACAATGGGAAACACAAGAGCACTAAACTTACTTGAGCAATCGAAGATCTGAGATGGTGTGCGGCAGCTTGAGCTGGCCGTACTGAGACGGAGGCATAGTAAGATAAATGCAGAAGAGACCTGTAGCGAATATGAGGAAGACGCCGAGAAACGCCGCGAATTCCCATCTGCTGACAGGAAATCGGTCGGATTTATTCCGCTTGGCCGTGGGTGAATCGTCTTCCTTAGCGTTTTCTTCGTCCCTCGCACCCATCAGATTTCTCATTACCTCAACAACAACAACAGCACTTCTCCTCCTCGTTTGGGCGATCCGATTGCTCGTTTTCACAAGATCTTGGCCGGAATTTTCTTTCTCAATGCCCTACATTACATAGAAATGTTGCCATTTTTTTCCAACGTCTGGGAATTGAAACGATTATATGGATTGATCTTTTGGGTTTGCAAAAACCCTAGTGAGATTTTGGGGCTATAAATTAATCAATAAATTGTTTGTGAGAGCGAGAAAGAAAGAAAATTTGAATCGCTGTAGAAAATTTCGGAAACACGAAGAGAGCATAAAAATAAGCTTTCAGTATATTCCAAAGTCCACAAATTTCCAATGAAGAAGACTAAAATAATAACTTGATTCTTTTTCTTAATAAAAAACAAAAGTTGTCTACGTTACAATCTCTAAATTCCAGGAAGATTAAATTTATATAAATCGATTCAGACCAACTTCAAAACTTTAAAAAAAAAAAATTCAGACCGAATCGAATCATTATAAAGACTCTTCAATAAAAAAAAAAAATCACAGTGATATTTGTTTTGTGTCCAAAATATGATCCGTTTTGCTTAAATAATATATTTTTTTACTAATAATGATAAAAATATGTCAATATGGATGTAAAAAGTAAAACATAGCATGCACAATTACAAAACGAACACAATTAAGAGATTGGTTGCATGCTGTAGTCGTCTGTTCAACGTCTGGAACATGGTTAAGTTGATACTATTCAGTTGAAAGCAAATAGTTCATCAAAATGAAATTGAATTGATACAGCCAAAGCTAAAAAAAATCAAATAGATTAAATTTGGAGAGTTTGTGAAAACTATGTGATCAGTGAAATTTAAATACAACATTTGAATCGAACAAAACAAATGGAAATCAACATTCCTTGGTTGTTTCTTTTCCTCAAGATTTGATGGAGTCGAGAGTAACTGCTGGGAAGTCTTGATAACCTGTAATGGCTGTTATTCTGATCCGCGTGTTTGGCTGCATGATTCGAACATAACAACAATATGAAAACATGATCAAGTTATGGACTCGTGACAAATTACAGAAATTTCCCCCAAAATTGGAAAAAGAATGGTTAAAAATTACAAGGATTGAAAACAGTTTTATTTATACCTGTCTATGACCGATGTTCCGCCTGTAATTCTTCTTCTTTTTGTATTTGAATACGATCACCTTCTTATTCAAACCCTGTAATTCAGAAAAACCAACAAACAGGAAAGAGTTGAAGATAGAAACGAAGGTCAGAGATATAATAATATTGCAATTAGCAAAAATAACATGAAAACAACATAGCAATATAGCATAATACCTGTTCCTCGACCACGGCATGTACAACTGCATTGGTCACCACTGGTCTTCCGATGTATGTACTTGTCTTTGTTCCCACTAGCAACACCTTGTTGAGAGCAATCTGCAAAACCAATTCAGCAAAACCAATCACTTTGCAGACTATGAAAACACATAGAGCCAAGATGCTAAACAGATAAAAGAGAAAAACCCATCCCACAGATGCTTTAGAAATGTAACGAATGCAAATTACTTCTGAGCCAACAAAATTAACAGAGAGGAGCAGTTTTCACCTTGTCGTTGACTTCGGCGCCTTTTAGCCTCTGCGTGTAGATCCACCGCCCAGGGAACACAATGTATTGGCGACCCCCAACCTATATGGAGACAAAACGTTAAGCTTCAGTAGTTCTCTTATATCTGATGCCCAAAAAATGACTATATATATATATATATAAAAAACACCATTGACATTAGAACATAACCATAGGAACTCAAATTCACATTCGAAGCAGTTTTAAATAAGCACGCAGAAGGCACTGAGACACTATAAAAGTCTCGACGCTTCTTGGAGCAGTATGGGAGGAGTTAGCGGAAGTCTCTACACTTCAGGCATCCGATAAGAAGATTTTCGCCTCAAGTAACAGAATGCACGACACATGTAGAGTGGTGGAGTTATGGGCTTGTAAAGTATGGTGTTTGCTATTTATCGAGTTAATCGGTTGCAAAAACATTTCCAACTGCAGATTTCACCAATACGAACTACAAATATGTTCACATAGGGTGCGACTAAAGGATGACGATTAGCAAGGACAAAGTTCAAGATATCATTTGCCTCAGAAGAATGCTCCAAGAAAGATAACAAAGTGAACTTCATTACACTAACTACATACTGCCATTTATTGTAAGCCTAATTTTGAGACGGAGCTGAGTTTATCATCGAGCTATACAATTTCTACAAAGCTTAAACATTCTAAAGGAAATGCATTTTGCAGATATAGAACAAACAAACATACAAATGGGTATCCGAAAAAGGAGCAAAATTCACGAATTTAGGAAAAACTTCCACCCACTCACCATAACAACAGCAAATACTTCTTCGCGCTTAGGGGTCTCCTCCTCCTCCACGGCGACGGTGGTTGCTTCGACAATCTCGACGGTATCAGACTCAGCCTCAGCACTAGGGCTAACAACTTCCGGCTCGGCTTTTGCTACGGAGTCAGAAAATCTGCAAACTTGGGAAAATGTGGGGTCTTGCGAAGAGAGGAGAAGGTGAAATTTTGGGTTTGGAGAGAGAGAGGGATTGTTTAAATAGGCAGGGAGATGGTGGGTTTGGGGAGATTTTGCAATTCGTCGTGAGAGAGGAACAGAGAGAAACGGTGGAGATAGCCATGGCTGCTTTTTTGTTAGCTAAACAGTAGCGAAAGATCAGAGAGAAGAAGAAGCTATATTGCTCTCGTCAGTGCAGGATAAGCTATATTTGCTCTCTTCCTTATCCATTTTTTTGCAACTTACCATTCGCCCCTTAACGTTTTGATAACAAATAATTTAATCCATAAATAGTCAATTACATGTGAATTGATCCAAAATATAGATTTATTTTCAATTTTTGTTTTCACAGCAAGACTTGTCTTTACACAAGGAGGTCTTTCTAGGACATTTTTTTTTCATTATCACAAATATTTTAAAAAATGCCGTCAAGAAAAAAAACAAATATTTTCAATCTAATCATAAATACCAAGCATCTAAGTTCAAACTACAGAAATAATGAACATCAAGTTCAATATAAAGAAATAAAAAGCATGGACATAAGTTCCAATGTTGGCGGAAAATTATTCAATCTCAAAGAAGAATTCAGAAAATTAATCAATCTCAAAAATTAAACCTCATTTTAGTACTACTCTGAAAAGTCTCATCTCGTTGACTTTAAATTTAGTTTGGGACAAATTTTAAGAGGTATTTGGTCACTGTGCTGCTTAGTTTCTCTGTATCCTCTATTGTTTCCAGTTTACAAAACCTCGTCTGTTCGTTCTTAAAGCTTTTGACCTTGATCAGGTTGAGATAAAAGAGGCACATGAGACTTTGAAATCCTATTGAACTTTCAAACTGACCAAACATCAACTCCAAACTCAGTATTCAAACACCCTCTTCCCATGTTTGAAGATTGTTTTTCCAAATAAATACTCAATCATCCAATAATCAAATACTACATAACTTTAGCATAACAAAAAAGTACTTCATGAATCCAATTTGATCACTATAATATTCTCGTTATTGATACTTAAACCAGTACTTTGTTCATACGGAATCCACAGGAAAGGATATAAGATAGAACATGTAAGGATAAATACACTGATAGCCAAGAGGGTCAAACTATTTAATTATTGACGAGTCTAAAAGACTCAAACATTCATCCTTGCAGGTCCTGAATGCAGATGGAGAGTCTGGCTTGGGACAACCTGAAGAACACCTGGTTGTTCTGCCACCAAAAGGAAATAAAATGAATTTAATTCTTCATTGAAAACGATAACAAAGCGCAAACACAGCGATAAAGAATAGCCAATAACTAGGGGTAGTGCAGAACGCAGAATCAAAAATAATACAGCACATTTATCCTAGGAAAGCGAATTATTTGGCGTCGTGGTGCTTAGAATAACTGCCACAGTTTGTACTGTGATAAAGAAAATCCTATCCTACACAGTCCATAGTCTGATGGTGGGTAAACTTGAAGAGGCTACTCCAGAAAGGTCATTACAGCAGCTGTGAGAAGGTAATTCAAAACCTCAAACACCGTGTTAAACCAGAAACCGCTAGCTCAGCTCTTAATATGAAAGAAAAGTTATAGCATGAGAAGAAGCATCTTTGGTGAGGGTGAGAAATGATCAGCTAAGGCAACTAAGATCTCCAACCTACAAAATGAGATCCTCTGTGTAGTAAATATGGACCATATGGTCATAACTTGTCAGTTGACAAATTCTAATTTCATTATGAAAAGGTGTATATTCCTTTGAACAACTGTCTGACAATTTAAAGGCTAACCTTAGTTTCCGATCAAATCGATGCTGAAAAAATAAGGTTTTTTTCCTATTAAGTTGACTAGTTCAGGTTCAGGAAACGGATTACTAAATAGAAACAGACAAAATTATCGTTTTCTAGTCAGACGGAGGATATCCAAAATCACAGAAAGCCAAAGCATGAAAAGAATCAATAACAATTATGAAGATTACACATTTGAATTAAACGATCCTGACAGAAAATTAGCATAACAGACAGATGAAAAATCTTACTCGACAAGTCGGCGACCTGTTCCGGTGTAAGCTTGGCGGAGAATCCAGATGCTGCATGTGAATAAGTGTACACCAGAACTTGTTTTGCCGCCTCCTCACTGCGTTAATTAACTTGATCGCAATCAAAATTATCAAAAAACGATGAATCGAAGTGAATGAATAAAAGGGAAGCCAACCTTCCGACAACGGAAGCGAGTGTTCGGAGATGGTGAGCCTCAGCGTCGTCACCGAGAGGCTGCTCCGTGTAGACGATGTGGACTTTGGCTTCAGAGGATGGAGGAAGTTTGGTCTCGGAAGAATCAGCCATGGCCGCGAGTGAAATCAAAGAGAAAATTAGCAGTAAGGTTGTTGATTTTATATAGTTTCTGTGCATAATCGAGCCTTTTCGATTCTCTCGTCTTTATAAGAAAATGGAAATGCAGTTCGATTTCAACTCTCCTTTTACACATATATACGAACATACTTAGCGGCTAAGTCCCTTTTTTTAATATAATAAAAAAAAAAATCGAAATATTGAATAAACAGCATTTTATAAGTAATTTTTTTTGGATAATAAATAAAAAGATACGGTTGAAACTCTTTAAATTAATACTCGATAAATTAATAAACTCTCTAAAATAATAAATTTGTCCGATTTTAATTTGGGCCAATATAAAAATTTGAAAAATTCGATAAAATTATAAGATAATAATTTTTCGGGAGATCCTTTTATAATTTTTGGTCCAAAAAAATCATAAATTAATAATTTATAGAAATTGAAAAAAATATATTACACTCTATTGAAATATGATTCAATAGTTGTCCGTTTTTCTTTAAAGTTCAAGTCTATTTAGAATCATTGCCATCAAGTAAAAACACAGTACAACTATTGAATCCCAAAATTCGTTGCAACGTAATTCTAAGAGACATAGACTAATTTGCCTTTTTATTTGGAATGTACAGTATAATTACTTAGTTTATACGAAAATATAAATTACGTTGAATCGGTTAAAAACTCTTTAAATTAATAATTATTAATTTATCGATAAATTAATAACTCTCTAAATTAATAAATTTTTCTTATCCTAACATTATTAATTTATAGAATTTTAACTGTAATTTTTTTTACGGAAAAAAAAACTAATATAGCAGTAGTAGTAAAACTTAAAAATTTATAAATACGATTATTTTTTAGAGTCTGAGATAATAAAATTAAATCAAGCTGCCTAAGAATCATCGCTATCTATGTTAACGCATGGCTTGTTTGCTAGGCGGGCCAGCACATTTGCCGTCCTCCGTTATTTGACGCCACTACGAAACAAAATGCAGTTGAACCTTAACTTATTAAGGTTTGGTACGGAAAAATTTAATTATTTACATGAGAAATTAATTTATCATTTCTCTTAAAATTATAAATTTAATTTTAAAATATTTATTATTTTAACGTTATATTATTTTATATATGATTTTTAAAAAATTATAAGTTAGATTTTTAAAAAATTTATTATTTTAGCGATATATTATCATATCGCAGTTATACTGTTTAGTTCAAAATTTGAGAAGCATCCAAGAGAAAGCCCCTTTGCTCGGGATCTTATGAAGACCAATGAAACACATTAAAGCCATATTCAAATGATCATCGAAATACGTATACAACATATCATATGAATCCGCCTACTATTTTACCCATAAAAACGTTAGACAGACTACTAAATAGTGTGCGATCCCCAACAAAATGCGCTTTAGATCGGCCGCTAGACCTCGGGCTACAAAGCAAATCTCTAAGAAGATAATTTGTGCAATTACGAAGTCCAGAGGGAGTACATGTCATCCAAATCAGTTGTCTTCAAAGACATCTTGTAGAGCTCCCTGAGTTTTAGAGGATCAACGCTGAGTGCCGCTTTGCCGGAAGTTGGCTTAAGTGCTGCGGCTAACATATTCTTTAACAGCAACTGTAACTGATTCCAAAATCTTGAATGTAGCTCGGGATATTCATGCTTTAAAGAATCAAAATTTGCTTTCGGTATGTGACGCCCTTCGAGAAGATGGCATAGTGCAGATTCCACCATCTGCCAATAAAGAAAATCAGTAACAGAATCGATGCTCGCAGATTCAGAAAAAATAAATTATAGCCAAAAACACAATCTATAACTCCCGTATCACATCCGCTAAACAATCAATATGAAACAAAAAGTCAATATTACCGATGTGTCTATACCATGTATGATGTCAGTAAGCATATGATTGCTAAGAAAGATAGAAAGGTCACGGGCAGTATTAAAACTATATTGCAAAGGAAATAGAACATTCCTAATAGCAAAAAGCTTCTACAACATACCGCATTTGAATGTAATGAATCCCAGAGATTGAATGAAAGATGGGATCTCTCCATTAGAATTGTTAGGTACATGACGGGACGCATTTCAGGACCGTAGAAGTCAATGGCCCTTTTCCAGTTCCACTCAGCTAATGATGCATACTGCTTGGCCTTTAGGATCATACTGCTTTCGCCTTTTGGAAGCTTAGTTTTCTTCTGGCCAGACTCTAAGAAATTCAAACAGCACTTTCGTTGGTAAGAAGCGAGCTGATAGTAAGCAAACGCTGTTTCTTGTTTGCGAATTTCACCCAGAGATTCATACACAGTCAATGCTTCCCTGATGGCGTCATTGGCCGAAATCTCATGCTTCCTCAACTCTTTCCTAACTCTTCTATCAGTAGGGCGAGCAGCCATATCTTGCATGATGACGTTATTATATACTTCAGCTGTTATGTCTTCTCTGGCTAAAAACATACCAAGTCTCAGATATGTATGTGCAAATTGTGTAAGAACTTCATTCCTCAAACCATCATTGGTAAGCGCATACACTTCAGACTTTGCCGCGCCATAATGTCTGAGTGCTTCACAGTATTCAGATTTTGCCGTATCTAGAGCTCGCTTGTATGTATGTTGGAACATTTCGTGTACTTTGAGACTTTCAATCTTGGATACCATCTCTTCAGCCTTTGCCCGTCGCCCATGACCCAAATTCATGTTTATTAATACAATATTTGTGTGGTCAGAAACTTCCCTGAATGCATTTATAGCATCTGCAAAAGCATGTTCTGCTTTGCTCAGTTCTTTTCTTTCGAGTCTCATTCGACCAAGTTCGTTGCAAACCCATCCTTTCTTTTTCATTATAGATAGAAGTTCTTCTGAACCAGTTGGAAATCCACTCAATGCATTTATGGCTTCTACATAGCAGTTTAAGGCTGAACAGAGATTATGTTCTGCATCTTCAATGAAATCACCCCGAAGATACTTAAAAATTCCACCATTTTTCGTTTTAGCTGTTTCACTAAAAGCCGCGTCAGACTCTTTATTATGCATTTCCGGAACATTCTCTATCTTTCCAGGGTTAGCTGCCAAAGATTTTGTCAAGGTAGGATTTTCAGCTGCATGAGGAGCCTCCCTCACAAAGTTGCCATTTGGCATGTGCTGACTTTTTCTGTCATGGTCTTCAATAATTGAGTGGGGAGTGCTCTTAATATGTGGTCTTTTACTATGTTTTCTGCCAAAAGATACAGAACGTGCATTCCCAGTACTACTACTCGCACTACTGCCACTGCTGGCTCTATCACTCTGACAGCTGCAATTTACCAAGGAACACGAACTACAATTCTGATTATCCTCACCCAGCTTCTTTTTCAGCCTCTTAACTTCTTTCTCAACCACTGGAGACAATAATTCTTTGGCAGAATATTTCCTCTTTGATGGGGTTGACACCTCTTTTGTTTTCAGTATACAGAGCTCCACATACACATCTCCAACCAAAGTCCATGCCCTGGGCCAAAAGAGGTAGGTAGATGAGAACTGCTCAAAAGTAAGGAAATCACAGCTGGAGCTAGAGTTCACTTCTTTCACTTCACGAATATATGATTCTGTCTTTCCAGTAGGGGATGTGGAGCATTTATTCATTGACGATATAAATCTTGTGTCTTCCATATGCTGTGGCATAGATCCATAGACTGTACTTGCTAGTTCAACAACCTTCAAAGCTTCATGCAACTGGCTGTCCTTCTTATAAGCTTCTCCCAGGGCCAGATAAGATTCCCCGAGCAAAAGCACAAGTTTCCATAACTTGTGATCCAGTTTTGATGTTGGAAGCCATTCACGAATGTCACAAACTTCAATACATTCAGCGTCACCGCAAGCACAAACAGAAAAATTTATCGATGCAGTTTCCCCATCAGGAATGTCGCCATAATGATCAACCGATTCAGATTCACTCGCTCGCAACTGTCGCATCCATCTAAGAGACTTAATAGCTTGAGAAACATGATGTATGGCTGCTAACTTAGAGCAGATTGTATCAGGAACCGCTTCAATCATAGCTGTAGGTATTGCGGATGCTGTGCTGACTGATTCATCACTATCACATATAGGATCTTCTGATTCTGATATGGTGTCACCTGAAGCTATCATTTCCTGGGAAGCAGTCGCATTTCCCTCCCCGGTCATCTTTACCGGAGTTTCTGACAATGTGAAACTAAAATCTTTTCCATCTTCATCATCTACCACAATAGAGCAAACGTTTCCATGGTGAACTGTTTCAGGAAAACTAATAAGAGGGTCCAAGCATTCTTCTTTAGCCTCCATAACTGTAGCTCCACATTCTAGAAGAACAAATTCAGCAGCTAAATCCAGCTCTTCGTCATCAGTTAAAATAAGCCTCGCAAATTGCTCATGAGCAATCGCACGTAAAACCTATAGGGACAATAACAATGACATTCAAGTAGAGCACTAATTATGAAAATGAAAGGATAAGTTAAAAGGTGGGCACAGCTTGAAGATCAATTATTATCTAAGTGAAGAACTGATACCAGATGATCCCGCCCATCCAGAAGCTCCAAACATTTTTTGAAGTATTTGGCACATTTGGCTTTATTGTTAGGAGCCTGCAACACAAATTCACTAATTAGTAAAAGCAAAGAACTAATAACAAGTTAAGAAGCTGATGCAACTCAGAGAGAGAGAGAGGGAGAGAGTAAATACCAGCGAAAGAGAAAGCTTATGGGCCATACGATACAGAAGTGTTCCCAGTGACAACAAAGAATCACTCCTCCATCTGTGCAACAGAGAAGGCACAGAGGTTGAACCATCATCGTCATCATCTGAGTTATTTTTTGGAATGACAGAAAGATCAAAGATTTGAATTACTTCTTCTCCCGCTTCTTTGTGCAGCTGTGAAATGCAAAGCAAATGATGAGAACAGATACAAAAATGTACAGGCCAGGGATAAGAGCTTTTCAACATAAGGACTACAAGTTGGCATCAGTACCCAATAAGCCCCAGGATCTTGTTTGCAGTTCTCTTGAAGGAACCTCAAGACAGAAAGTCCATTCTGTTGGACAACATGAGGATGGAAAGCAGGAGTTCCATCCTCTGATATGCCCTTTTTCATAAATATGTCATTCGTTTTTAGAAGCTCATAGCCTTGAACAACACCATTGTGATGATAACAGATTGCCAACTCTGGCACACTTGCCATGACATTATCAAGCCAGGCTTCAAGCCAAGTCAATGGAGTGACCTGAAACAGGAGGTGCAACAACAATTGAGAAAGATGCAAGAGATGGAAACTGTAAAATGATTTCATAAGTGTTCTATCACCTGTCGTGCAACATCCCACAAATGCAAGCTCACAGCAACATATTTATCATTACTGAACAGAAGCAAGTCACTTCCCAGAAGCATGCGAAAATTATGAAATTGCCAAAATGAAACTCTTAAGAACCCATCATTGCTTGCTCTTTTGCGTTTCTCGGACTCTTGAACTGAACACCTGGGCATTTCGCCAACATCCGAAGCCTTTTTTACAGGATCACGACTTTTGTTTTTCTTATTCTTCTTGCTTCCCAAATAGAAGCCTTCCTGTTTGACATTTGGATACTCTGAACAACATCCGAATCCTTCATTTTGTGTAACGTCATCACTCTGCCCCACAAACTTGGGTGGATTTTTCCCTGGAAGTGCAGATGAACTGGATTTACCTTTTGATGAGGCAGGATGGGTTGGTGGACAATCACAAGCCTCCATTCGAACAGAGTGCTTTGCAAAATTCGAAAACAAAGATCGACCCTCGTGAGTTGATTGGCTCTTATGTCTCCTAACCAATTTCTCCCCCTCCTCAACGTCAGGTCTACACTTCACAAAACAAGAGGTTAAATCTTTTTGACTTTTTTACATGTGAAAAATGATAAGATTCAGATGCAAACCCTGTATTTAGAACAAGTGTCTGTCCAATACGATGAACTGCAATTGATAATCGTGCCTTGGAATAAGGCATTTTGAATATCTGCTTCAGGATATCAGCAGGAGCAATCACATCAATCTCATCTCCATACTCCACCAAACCCGTTACAGCAAGGGCCTCACATTTCCGTGTCAGATCAGATGATATGGCATCATCATCCCAAGGTATTTCTGCCATGATAAAAGCATTAATAATTTCTACATATTAGCATTTCAAATGTCAAAGATAAATAATTTTAGATACTGAAACACATCAACAGAGAATTCTTGCTCAATTTTCGTCAAATCCTAACTAAGCCATTCTCTATTTCAAGAACTTGATCGTTACAAGATTGATACATGAATTGTACCTCCTGAAGCCTTAGAAGAATGCACAGGTTTAGTCGGAGAAAGCGGTGGTGTATTTAAATCCGTTTCCGCTGGTAGCATCCGGTAGCGTGGGGCAGCAGTCACTCTGTCAGCTCATCAATGGCACAAAATCATTTACAGACAAACACGAATACACAATACAAACACAGAGAGATAATTTGAAAACTCACTTTTCACTAGAGGGAACGAGAGCAGAGTTGAAGTCCTGAAAGGACTTATCAGTATGAACAGGAATGGAGCCGCATAGGAAGACTACTGGTTTCGGTCGAACGATTTCCAACCTGCCAACGCACTGGAGCTCCTTCGAGCCGTCAATGGAGTTCGTCGCTTCTTTCTCCATTAACACTGTCTCAGAGCTTCGTTCTTGCTTCGATTTCAATCAGACAAAAAGCAGGAAAAGAGAATTTGTGGCGCGAATTTTAACTGGCCGTCGTCAATGAAATCGTTGGAGGTTTTCCAGAAACCTCTGGAAGATCATATGAAAATGCCACCACGAACAACAGAGATAAAAAAGAAAAGTCGGGTGATGTTTGGACACGGGTTAAACCTTAACCCAGTACTGACACTGTTTTATGGGATCCGATCCGTGTTTTTTTATCCATGAGATTTAAACATTATATATAACTGGGTCCTTGCGGGAATTTCTTTTGCCACAGATTAATCCAAATGTCAACTACTAGCATTCATATTATACGGTTCATTACGTAAATATTCTCAATCCAATAATAAATCTATCTTATCTTATACACAATTAATATTAATAAGCTTTTGATTTGTTTCAATGGTATGATATTTATGAGTCATAAATATGACGATTTTACGTTTTCCATCGCATTCTTGAATACTATATATGAGATCATCATAAATATGATATATTAAGTGTTCAGAAATGCTAGAACTTCCGAAAATTTTTAGCCGAATTTTTTGAACGTGACACGTGTCATATTTTACTAATTAAACTCCTCCACCAACATAATCTGAAATCTAAAATGAAATAAAAAGAAGAGGGAAAGAGATCCCGCCGTACCGTCAATTCACGCCACAACTCCATACGCGACAGCGCCCACACCAATCCAGACCATCTCCCTTTTCGCCTTCGAACACGGTACCACGCCGCCTCTTCCCCTTACTTCGAGATCTCCCTGTCGCCATCGATCGGAGCTTTGTCTCAATCTCGCTGCCGTCTCCACCAGATCTACGAGCGCCGTCGACCTTCACCAAATCCCCGATCCACTTCTCCTCTCCTCTCGTCGACAAATTGTTGCGTCAGACTGGATGGTCTTCGAAAGACGACGAGAATGGGAGGCAAAGGCGGCGACTACACTGTTCATTTGGCTGACAGAGATGTTTATGTGTGATCAGAGAGGAATCGACAAAGTACAGTGAGGGGCAAAAATGGATAAATCAAATTATATTGGTGGAGGAATTTAATTAATAAAATATATGACACGTGTCACTTTCAAAAAATTCGGCCTATAATTCGGCTAAAAATTTTCGGAGGTTCTAGCATTTCTCATTAAGTGTTTTAGGTAAATATATATATATATACATATCATAATATTTCATAAAAGAATAAAATATTATAAAAAGAATAAAATCGTAAAAGATGATCAGAAATCATGATTCAACGTATTTTGAAAGAGGCCATAAATCAACTAAGTAATAAAATATTAGAGCATAGCTTCCTCCAATTTTTGGTCATCTAGTTAAAATTTTAGCGCCTGTTGGAATTTTTTCTTTCCATTTTTTTAATAAAATTTTCTTTTTTCTAAATTTTACTTTTTTGAAAATTTTGTGTAAAACTTATTTGGTCCCCAATTTTTCTTTCTTTTTTCAAATCAAAACCCCTAATGTTGGTCAACATCCAAATCCGTAATTTTGGTCAACAATCAACCTTCAAATCCCTAATTCCATAAAATTCCAATTCTCACCTTAATCTCATGAATAGTTAACGATGATGAGCTTTGAATTAGTCCTGCTAATAGAATTGGGATGAAGGCGGCAACGACGCCACCTGGAGCCACCGAAAAGAGGAGGAAAAATCAAATTATGAAGTCGTATTTTTTGTCACTTTCAGCATCTCGTTCATCGTACATCATCCTGATGGTTGTACTTATCATTAGATTAGTATTTAAAAGAAGAGTCTGAGATTTTGCTAAACCAAACTCAACGGGCGATGTCTCGAACTTGAGGAGAACGAAGAGAGAAAGTGAATGGAATGTTAAAGAGAGAGAAGATGTATTGATGAATTTTAATTACATATATTTGGGGTTAAGATTGTAATTTGTTATACAAACTGTAACTCCATAACTTGTTGTTTCCATTTTTTTCATACTTGAAAAGCTCATTTTAGACTCTCCCACTTTTTATAAAAATTTATGAAAATTTTTAAAGAAAATAAAAACGAAAAGTGGGCAACCGAACGGATTGTCATTGAAAAACGGAGATTTTATGAAAATTACAAAATTTTTTACTACCGAACGGGTCCTTATTGATCCAAGAAAATATAAAACTTAGAACTATTAAAATATAAGTGCAACAACCTGCACTTTTATATCTCCATCTATCTATCCAAACATTAAAATTCTATTTGTCATATACATCAATGACATTGTCATACTTTATTTAACAGATTCTATAACTCTGATATGATTGCAAGTTTCACCCTTGAATATCAATATATTATTCATTTCTTGCCATATAAAATTCACTATAGTCAGAAAATCACTTATCCTTATCTTTGCTAAAATAGATTTTCTAGTAGCTTTTCGTAAAAACCACCTTACTTCTCGACGCCAACTGAGAGGCCTTCGAACAATTCCTGCATGTGGCATAATTCCAATCCAGACCCTCAATGAGAATGGACAGCTAAAAAATAGATGATCCACCATCTCTATCCACACTAAAGACATAGACCAAAGTCACAAACTCCCTACCAGAACAGTCTACCGCTCACTGCCAAACTGTTCTTAATAGCCATCCATAGCATAAAGCTATGCTTTGGGACATTGCCAGCTTTCCATACTAAATAAAATCAGGGAACTATATTCTTCTTCCTACGAATGGCATGATAACCCGAAGAGATGGAGTACTTACCTGAAGAATCAGCTATCCAAATAATCTCGTCTTCCGCCTCTCCATTTTCAGGAATTGCTCTCACCATTTCTCAAGCTGTAGCTACTTTATCAGTAATAGGGTCAGGCAATCTCCATCCACCTGGACGCCACACCTCACTGACTTTTGTATTCCTTCTAACATATGCCTCAATAAACAAAAAGTTAGGAAACAGATTCTTCAATGCACGTCCATCAAGCCATGGATCAAACCAAAAACTCATCTCCTTATTACTCCCAAGCTGATAGTTATAGAACATTTTAAAAGTGCTTCGTAATTTCAGCAAGCACTCCAAGCTGAGCTACAGTCAGGTGGTTTATGAACTCCCCATTATGATAAACGCTTCAACTTCGTTTGAATCACCCCGCGAGCCCAAAGAGTCTCCTTAGCTGTGAGGATTTGCTAAACTTGCTTCCAGAGAGCAACTTTATTCCATAATTCCACATCATTAATCCTCAACCCTCCCTCCCACTTAGGAAGACATACTTCCTTCCATGCCACTGAAACCATTGTTTTCCTACTTCCCCCAACCCACAAATAATTTCTGCACTTCGCTTCTATTATTCTTATCACAGCCTTGGGGAGTAAAAAAGCAGTACACCAATAAACACTCAAACTATTGAGAATTGATTTGACTAGTACCAATCGCGCATCATAGGAAAGAAATTTAACAGCCCATCCCGCTATCCTTTCATTAAATTTATCAACAAGAGAAGTGGAATGCTCCTTCTTAAGTTTGGAGCTTTTAAGAGGCAACCCCATAAATATCACTGGAAGAGTTCCTTCTCGAAAATCACTTGCCAAAATAAACTCTTCACGAAGATTATCATCACCAGCACAAACATAAACTGAACTCTTCATGTCATTCACAAGCAACCCATACACCATATAAAATGAATACAACTTTTGCTTCAACCATGTTACCGAACTAATGTCCTTACCACAGAAAAGGAATAAATCATCGGCAAAACATAAATGAGTCAATCTTAAATCACCACAACCGCGATGGAAAACAAAATTCTATGAACTTGAGCCAAACTTCGTGATAAGTATTCCATTACTACAACAAATAATAAAGGAGAAAGAGGGTCTCCCTGCCTCAATCTTTTTTTTTCAAGAAATATCTCTCATAACTCCCATTAATCATCAATGTATATGCCACCTTCCGCACACATGTCATCACCCATACTACAAACTGTTTTGGGAAGTTCAGTGCTACCAACATTTCTTCTAAAAATTTCCAAGCAACGGAATCATATGCTTTTTTAATGTCAATCTTACAAGTACACATCAATTCCTCCACAGCCTTGTGATATTTTTGAACTAATTCATGAGCAACCAGAATGTTATCAAATATATTACGGCCTTTAACAAACGCAGATTGCATGGGATTTATCAATTTTACCTATACCCTCCCATTCTAGCCGTCAATATCTTGGTAATGACCTTATATATCACTATACAACAAGCTATAGGTCTATAATCGGTCAAACCTGACGGATTTTTACATTTAGGAATTATTGTAAGGCAATAGAACTGAACTGTTTAGAAAGTTTAGCAGTCGAAAAAAAAGAACTTTAACAACAGCCACAACCTCACAACCGACTATTTCCCAATTTCGTTTGAAAAAGTAACTATGAAAACTGTCCATACCTGGGATTTTATTGCTTCCAATACTCTGCATCGCAGCCTGCACTTCCTCATCTGTAACTGGACAACACGATTCAAGTGCATCCTCCATATCCAACATTGGCCTATTTTTGAAAAATTTTGTGGATCAATAGCAAGACGCCCTGAATTTTCAGTACCCAACAACTCAATATAAAACTCAACTATAGCTTGTCCAATCATATCCTGTTCAGTGACTACTTCAAATTTATGAATTATTGTAAGGCTAGCTGAATGATGGAAAAACTTTGTATTCACATCCCCCGAATAAACCAATCCACTCTCACCTTTTGTTTATAGAACTCCCTTTCTTGTAGCAAAACCTCACGAATTGCAATTGCAACAGCCCTTTCCTCCTTCTGCAAGTCACAGTTTAAAGGGTCCAACTGTAGATTGGTTTGCAATGTCTTCAAAAGATCTCTCAAAGTGTGAACTCTACTAGAAATGTCTGAAAACTCGTGCTTGTTTAACAACTTCAATCGTTTCTTCACTACTTTCAATTTCAACCATAAAACATGCATAGGATTGCTAGAAACCGGTTCCTCCCATACCTCCCTCAAAATTGTCTTAAATTCCCGATGCTCCATCCACATGTTGAAAAAACAAAAAACCTTTGGCTTATTTTGCTGGAAACACCCAAAACTGATCACAATAGGGAAATGGTCAGATACACCTACTTCTAAAACATTATAGCACACCCCTGAATATTGTCCCACACGCTCATCATTCATAAAACAACGATCAAGCTTACATTATCATCCTCTTGAATATTAGTTCAAATATACTTCAATCCCTGAAATGGCATTTCCAATAAGTTAGCATTCACCACAGCCGCCTCAAATTTCATGACTGCCATCATATCCTAGCTTCTCCATTTTGTGAAGTACTTTGTTCTAATTTGTTATCTAGCTCTTCAATTTGAAGAAGAAGTCATATGGGCTTGATGGAAAGATTTAGAATGAGGAGAAATTTTCTTTAACCGTTCTAATCGGATCAATGATTTATAACAACATAAGTCCGTATCTTGATTTCAAGAAAAAAAAAATTAATTGCTTTGGTTTATAAAACCCTGAAGTATTTAATTCGGGGAATAGCATCCAACTGATTATTGTTTTGGTTTTCTAGTGATTTTTCGTTGAAGCCTACGCAAAAGTTTATATGTTGATTTGTATTGCAGGGATGTAAACAATTTGGGTTCAGGTTGAAACACATCAGAATTTGAATTGTAGGGGTTGGACGAGGCTTAGGTACTTTGTAATTCCGTTCATCGTCAGGCCATAAAAGTTTCATAATGAAAAATTTGGTTCACAGACGTAAACGTTAATCGACCAAATTCAGAACAAGAGAAAGCTGTTATCACCAGAGAAAGCTATCAGCCTTAATCCTGTTTAGTATATACAAAGAAATACTTGCAATTATAAAAGACTTGTTACTTGCCCTAAAAGTAAAAAATTAAATCGGATTAGGTTACTTCATACGCAAGTAATCTTCTCCTATATATATATATATATATAAGTCTGAATATCTCTCA